>NW_021163821.1:0-22451 GCF_004324835.1 Dendronephthya gigantea | reverse complement strand
AACATACCGAAGCATTGAATGACTCCAACTTTACATCGTGTGGTTCACAAACTACATCAAATGGTCCGGAAACGCGCGATCCACTGGCAACCGTGCGCAGAAATTCAGGCATTGAACTTGGTCATTCTGAAGGCAAAGTCGAAAACACGTCGATCAGTTCGAAAACCTCAAATGAGTATAACCCACTAGAAGCTGATGTTTCAGTGTCGAAATCTGTAAAAGTTGTTGAACCGCAAGTAAATGAGGCTGAAAATATCCTGGGAAAATCTGAGCCCCAGTTGGTCCAGCAAGGTGTCCAAAGTGATGTTTGCAACTCCCCAATAGGGAATGGTGGCGAAACTAAGAATGGAGAGAGCGAAATGGTAAATATACGCTAAACTTTATTAATTTTGAAATATATTATTTAGCTATATACCGTCAACCAATCTTGTTGTGATAAAATTTAACGCTTTTATTAAAGTTTAATAAAGTTGCATCTTTAGATTATCACTAATAGAACGAATTAAGTGGTACAATTAATGCCAAAATCATACTCGTAGTTAACAAATGTTGCTCGTGCTGGGCGATGTTGCTCGTACAATTAGGGATTAATTGTATTTGTGATGTTTGAAATTTTGACAAAATTTTCACAAAATTTTCTATAAAAACGTCACTCGTATTCCAATAATATTTCAGATGTGCTAGAGCACCCCGCTGAATAGCTGGCAAAAATTTAACACTTCCCGATCTCTGATTCACATATACTTCATGCCACATATTCACAAAAACCTATTTATCCGTAATAATCTTTGAAATTCAACATTTTGTAAATCGTTTTGCCAAAATCGAGCAAAATGCGCAAATATAAATTTCCCTCACTCATTATACCTTTGTATGGGAAATCGCTTTGGCCGCGAGTTTGCCCCAATGTTTTCATACATCGTTTTCTCGGTTTAGATATCCCGGGAAAACACTCGCTCTCGCTGTTCATATGATTATTACATCCAAAATTTAACTCCAAGTCATATTTAAAGTGTAACATCTCGTTGCCTCAAAATACTCTTTTGTCTTAAGATATTTAAAAAAAACGTCTCTATTTCATCACAGGTAAACCTGGACCAACCGAGTGAGATGCAGAGTGAGTTGAGTTCCACAGAACATACCGAAGCATTGAATGACTCCAACTTTACATCGTGTGGTTCACAAACTACATCAAATGACCCGGAAACACGCGATCCACTTGCAACCGTGCGCAGAAATGTAAGCATTGAACTTGGTCATTCTGAAGGCATAGTCGAGAACACGTCGATCAGTACGAAAACTTCAAATCAGTATAACCCACTAGAAGCTGATGTTTCAGTTTCTAAATCTGAAAAAGTTGTTGAACCTCAAGCAAACGAGGCTGATAATATCCTGGGAAAATCTGAGCCCCAGTTGGTTCAGCGAGATGTCCAAAGTGATGTTTGCAACTCCCCAATAGGGAATGATGCCCAAACTAAGAATGGAGAGAGCGAAATGGTAAATATACGCTAAACTTTAATCATTTTAAAATATACTATTTAGCTGTAATACCACCAACCAATCTTGTTGTGATAAAATTTAACGCTTTTATTAAAGTTTAATACAGTTGCATCTTTAGATTATCAGTAATAGAACGAATTAAGTCGTACAATTAATGCCAAAATCTTACTCGTGGTTAACAAATGTTGCTCGTGCTGAGCGATGTTGAGGGATTAATTGTATTTGTGATGTTTGAAATTTTGACAAAATTTTATTAAAACCGAAACGATTAATTAAAACAAAACAAAACGATTAATTAAAACAAACCGTTCTTCGCAGTTCTGTTTTCATACATTGTTTTCTCGTGCAGTCGGGTTTGAATATCCCGGTGAGACACTCGCTCTCGCTGTTCATATATTACATCCAAAATTTAACTTGAAGTCCTATTTAGAGTGTCACATCTCGTTGCCTCAAATCACTCTTTCTCTTAGGTATTTAAAAAAACTTCTCTATTTCACAGGTAAGCTTGGACCAACCGAGTGAGATGCAAAGTGAGTTGAGTTCCACTGAACATACCGAAGCATTGAATGACTCCAATGTAAAGACATCGTGTGGTTCACAAACTATATCAAATGACCCGGAAACGCGCGATCCAATGGCAACCGTGCCCAGAGATTCAAGCATTGAACTTGGTCATTTTGAAGGCATAGTCGAGAACACGTCGATCAGTACGAAAACCTCAAATCAGTGTAACCCACTAGAAGCTAATGTTTCAGTGTCTGAATCAGAAAAAGTTGTTGAACCTCAAGAAAATGAGCCTGAAAATATCCTGAGAAAATCTGAACCCCAGTTCGTGCAGCAAGATGTCCAAAGTGATGTTTGCAACCCCCAAATAGGGAATGATGCCCGAACTGAGAATGGAGAGAGCAAAATGGTAAATATACGCTAAACTTTAATAATTTTAAATTATACAATTTAGCTATATACCACCAATCAATCTTATTTTGATAAAATTTAACGATTTTATTGAAATTAAATAAAGTTGTATCTTTAGATTACAGAAGATATATAATTAATTAATGAGTAATAGAACGAATTAAGTCTTGCAATTAATGCCAAAATCATACTCGTGGTTAAAAAATGTTGCTCGTGTTGAGCGATGTTGAAATTTTCACAAAATTTTCTATAAAAACTTCACTCGTATTGCTATAATATTTCAGATATGCTAGAGCACCTCGTTCAATAGCTGGCCTTCCGCGTATACGCGTTTTGTATAAATAAGAACTCTATATTAACAATGTTAAGCTAGTGGGTTTTCTGGCAGTGCAAAGTAGTGGAGTGTTAAGCGGTTTTGGTCTCTAGTGCGGTATGTGAATGTCTGGGTGCGAATACGCGCCGTTTACTTTCT
Source organism: Dendronephthya gigantea (assembly GCF_004324835.1). Taxonomy (NCBI): domain Eukaryota; kingdom Metazoa; phylum Cnidaria; class Anthozoa; order Malacalcyonacea; family Nephtheidae; genus Dendronephthya; species Dendronephthya gigantea. The sequence goes on along the minus strand of NW_021163821.1, from coordinate 19,564 downwards.
GTTTTTTTTTTACCTTCTTTTCTCTTTTGATGTTTGCAAACCCCGAAAATGAACCTCTGAAAATATCTTTAGGTTAGTTTTTGGGTTATTTGATATCTGATTCATTTTTTGAGTTTCTTTGTTTTCTCAAAAGTGCAAGCGTTTAGCGGAGGCCTGGAGATGAAGTGATCTACCATATCTAAATTAGCTTCATCGTTAATTCCAAATTTTACTCGCTATCGCATAATTATCTAAAATTAAATCAAATCAGCATACAAAATAACTAAATAAAAACACCAAAATAAAACTTTGCTTTAATTGTAACCACTCCTATGCAAAAAACATCAATAATAATCATGCATTGCGTATCACAATCAATTCTTACCTATCTTTCACGTATTTAGAAATTGTAAAGAACTCACCTTCCGGAGACCTTTTGTCTCGATTCATTCGAGAAGCCACTGGAACAACTTCTGTTCGTGTCTCTCTGGGATATCCAAACTCTTGAAAACGAATAATTAAAACATTCTGTTTTCATACATTGTTTTCTCAGTTGGGTTTGAATATCCCGGTGAGACACTCGCTCTCGCTGTTCATATATTACATCCAAAATATAACTTGAAGTCCTATTTGAAGTGTCGCATCTGGTTGCCTCAAATCACTCTTTTTTCTTAAGATATTTAAAAAAAAGTGTCTATTTCATCACAGGTAAACCTGGACCAACCGAGTGAGATGCAGAGTGAGCTGAGTTCCACAGAACATACCAAAGCATTGAATGACTCCAACTTTACATCGTGTGGTTCACAAACAAGATCAAATGATTCGGAAACACGCGATCCACTGGCAACCGTGCGCAGAAATTTAGGCATTGAACTTGGTCATTCTGAAGGCATAGTCGAGAACACGTCGATCAGTACGAAAACCTCAAATCATTATAACCCACTACAAGCTGATGTTTCAGTTTCTAAATCTGAAAAAGTTGTTGAACCTCAAGCAAATGAGGCTGATAATAGCCTGGGAAAATCTGAGCCCCAGTTGGTGCAGCAAGGTGTCCAAAGTGATGTTTGCAAGTCCCCAATAAATAAAGACAACAAAATGGTAGCAGTTGATTTCCAATTTCCTGATGACAGTTCTCCGGTTGCGCATTCTAAACCGGATGATTTAACTAGGGACACTGTCGAACATCAGTCTCAGCCCGGCCTTGAAGACTCTCTAAAGGCATTAACTAATTGGAAAATTGGCGTTGCAAAAACAAATCGTAAAAACGATCTTCCTTCAAACGAAATTTGCAGCGCGGAAAAATTAGACAAAGCGGCTCCAAATGGGGATTGTCTCAAGGTATCACAAAAGGTCGACAATCTTAATGCAGAACAAGGAAAACAACATAATTTAGATGACGTCTTCAGCTCTGATGAAGCAAAACAACAGACGTTAAACGATAGTTTAACAGAAGTATTTGCTTCTTGGGGAGAAAAATCGACTAAAAAATCAGAGGGCTTAGGAATACGTATTGCCGAGGAAGAAAAATTGCACACGTTGAACGATAATACTACTCAGGTATTGGGCGAACAGACCGTTACTTTGAACAAAGAGGTTTCTCGGGAACAAAAAGCAAATGAATCATTAACTTGGCATGACTTAAAAGGCCTTACTAGTAATGAAAAAAGGAAACTAGAGACGTTGAAGGAACTCAACCGCGCACAGGTTTGTGAACCAGAAAACGGGGTATCTGTCGGTATAGACAATAATCCAGTATCATTAAACAAGAACGGAGAACAATGTAAGTTAAATATGGTTTCTGGCACAAGAGATTTCTCTTCTCGTAGCGAAGATAATGTCACAAACGAAGAGGAATTGGCCGTACCAGTCCCGGAAGCCAATATGCAATTAATTCTCAGAGTTCTGGATTCACAGGAAGGGGCTAAAACGTCCATTCGTGTTCTGGAGGAAGATGACATTGGACTTGCCACGTTAGACAGGTTTTGTAATGTGAACGACTCCGAGGGATGCGATTCCAACGATATTGATGTGTATCTCAGAATTTTGAACAAAACGGGAAGACCTTTAGGTATCGAGGTGGATAGTGCAGAACAGCTTGTCGGAAACTTGACATCAAGTGGATCCACGCAAGTGCATTGTCTCACTTCACAGGCACTCCAAGAAACTGTAGCTGAATTAGTACAACGACAACCTATCAGCAACCCTGCACCTAATTCTAGAAAAAAGAGGAGAAAACTAACTGGGATTTATAGAGAAATTCTCTCAAGAAAGCCCACTCGCACAAGAGATAATTACCCAAAATAATGCTGATGCCGGTGTAAACTATTACGATATCGGGAATTCTTGCCAAAGGCATTATACTGAGATGACGAAGACCATTCTGAACGAACGTCACAGGTTTAAATTGCGTTTTTTTATTTTCCCAGTTGTGTTAATTTTTTTGGTTTATTTTTTGTTTTTGCTGGCAACATGCGATATATAGTAAAGTGAAAAGCTATCTTCATGGCCAACACCACCTGGTTATATACAACAGATGTCAAATCTTACTTTCTCCATTTTATAATTAGAGGTTTACTTTAGTGCCCTGTTATGATAGCTTAAAACTAGTTCATGTCCGGAATCATCATCATGTGGTAATGTAGCGATAACATCATATACCATGATATAGTATGACGTTGCATCACATATCACCAATCATATGACTTCGCATCATATTACATCACACAAGCCCCGTCTACGGCTAAAATGGGTACTCGTGCCCAATTATAATATGATAATATCGCAGGTAACGTAATTTGAGTACTTTGAATATAATGTTTCCAGTAATTCGACGGTTACGCGTACTGTCCACACGTATCCGGCGTTTTCTCCCACTCAAAAAGGGGGGGGGGGGAATCTGAAAACGCTCTCCAGAGTGGAAGAATTTGAAAACGACGGCTGAGCGGATACGAGTGGACGGCTTTGCCGGATAAATTTGAAAACGTCACTAATCAAATTGTTTCCATATTAATAAGGCTTGTTTCACGTCTTGTGGCTTACGCTTAACTTTATATTGCTACATTACCGTCAAATGAGTCCTATTTAAAACATAGTCTGAAATATTAACCATTTGCGGTGACCTGATGAAAAACTGAAGTTGGTTGGTAGGAGACCATATAAAGACAGCTACTGACGTTTATTTTAGTTATTTGTCCTTCATCAGCTGTATTCGGTGTTTTTTGATAAGAATAAAGCATTGTTATTACGAACTTCTGTATTCGAAATATTACCATTGTTAATCTTGTACACGAGTTTGGCTTCGGATTCTAGTCCATGTTCCTTATAAGGGTTTTCCACCCCAGCTCAGCCTAAGCAGCTTCTGAAGGACCGTGCTCGTTGGGATAACCCAAAACTATTCTCGCAGCCCTGTTTTGAAGCCTTCGCTATTAGATTCATTATACCCATTCTGAAATCAATGGCGTTTCCTGCTAGATATTTATTTGCGAATTCTATCAATAACTATAGTTAAACTAGAAACACGTGTATGCAGCAACCCCTTGCCTAGGTTAAACGAAATCATTTAAGCATATGGATGGTAGCATAATATAGTTGAAAAATTTATGTGGTTTGGAGGATGGTCGGGGGGTACGTGTGGTAACGTGCGGTTTGTGAAAAAAGAAGTATGGAAATATTTTTCTGCAAGTGAATGTACTGTAAGTCATAGCAAGTCGTAACGGCTAAGAGCCGTATATTTTCAAAGAATCAAAGTTTACCCTCCTATTTTTTGGAAAAAATGGCAATAATTCTTACGTTTTTCTGGAAGCTAAGTTAGTCGTCTCGAAACGAAAACTATTGAAATCACTCATTGTTAAAATTTAAATGCCGTGTTCACGAATTTCAGCCCGTGGGGATTTAATGCAACTTATAAAATGCTAAATGCTTTGTGTTGCTAGAGAAAGGGGACATGTTGAAGATCATGGTCCTTGAGATGCACATTTAAATAATGTTATCCATATTTGTAAATTGTAAATATTGTTGATAAATATCAATCTTGCGAACAAGCAAATTATACTGCATCATATGCATGCATAAAAATCAGTATGGCAAACATTTATACATCTCTGGGTCCCAACCAGTGAACTCTAAAAAGACTGGAACGATAACTTGGCCGCCATCTTTGAAGCCAGCACTGATGGCCGCCATGAAGGCCAAGAGTTGAAATTACACCACCAAAACAACGCCGGTTTTTATACACAAATCCTTCTCATCTGATCATGAATAAAAGCTTAAAACAAGCATTGACACTTAGATTTTACTAAAAAACAAGTTTTATGAACGTGAAAAGGTGCAAACCTATTTTTTTTGCGAGTTGAAGGCGAAGTTTTTTTTCGGCCCGTTCAAATTCTTTAAATATTTCAAGTACAAAGCTGGTACCTCGCCGGTTTTTACAGTAAGATGATGCGGATTACTTAGGTCTATCCAAAAAGGGTAAATTCGTTGTTTAAAGTTGAAGTGGTCAAATAAAAATTGCACTTTTCTCGCAATTTTTTGCCAAAAAATACGATTTTTACGGAATTTTCACTCTCCCCAGTTCTTTTGAAGGCTTGATTTGCTCGCTCGGCTGCCGCCTTAATCAGCAAATTATATTCAAATCGGCTTCATCCAATGACTAGTCTTTATTGTTGAGTTATCGTTCTAGTCTTATTAGAGTTCACTGGTCCCAACAGAGTGCTTAGGTATTCAAACTCTAACAATTACATTCTTATGGGTGATTTCAATAGTTTTCGTTTTTTTGGGACACCCATATATATGGGACATACATATATATATATATATATATATATATATATATATATATATATATATATATATATATATATATATATATATATATATATATATATATATATATCGCGATCCGTCCTCGTTATGGGTGAGATTAAAATATGATTAATGCAAATTCGCTGTTCTAACATATGTCTCAAGGGATGACTGAATTTGTGATCATGTTTTGATCTATCTGTTTAAACAAAACTTGTTGGTGCACAAAGATGCAACTGCTAAAACTAGTAATATGCATATTTTTTAACAGATAACCACCCAACACATCATGTACAAGAAGTTGTAGAACGAGTGTACGACAGTCCTGATTTCAATCCTATTGAAGAGGTTTACATATAGCTTGCTATCTCATTCAACTGTATTTGCGGCGTTCGCAGTAAACAGTCCATGTTAATATATTCTTCGTGTGGGAATAAAGATTTGCTCGCTGTTGGGCGACCCATACGGCAAGGCTTTACATCACCCGTGTTCCAAAAGGTGCTGAGAGTACGATAGACGGTTTTTAAACAAACAAATAGCTGTGCTGTAATTTCGTCGATGATTCTTTCGTAAAACAGTCGTTGGTAAACCATTCTCCACCTTAAATCATCCGAATATGGTCTTGGCATTTTCTAATCGTTCACCTTGCTATACTCGAACTCGCAATTAACACGCTTGTACAATCCCACGCGTGTTGATGCATAATAATGTCACGTGATCGATATATACATATACTTGCTCAGGACAACCTTTTTGATAACGACAGTATATATATATATATATATATATATAATATATATATATATATATATATATATATATATATATATATATATATATATATATATATATATATATATATATATATATGTAGCTACCGTTTCTTCCGGTAAGTGGTGTTTTCCGGTATGCGAGTGTTATGTGACGGAACACGCGGGTTTCAGAGGAGAGTTTTTAGGCGAATGGACGCCATATTGACAAATTTATATATGCATGTAGAACCAAACGGTTCTAAACGTACTCAAAGGGTTTTTAAATGTACTCTGAAGGAGAGTAAACGTAGTTAAATAAAGTGAACTGAGGTAGTAGAGGAGAGGTAAAGAAAAAGTTATTGTAAACGCGAAAGTAAGGTAAACAAAGTTGAGTTAAATGGAGTTGTGTGTATTAGTCCGGGTCGGCGTCCAAAGAAAGTTACAGTTTAGAACCGTTTGAGAATTCTACGCGTGATCAGAGTGAAAGTCGTCAGAAAAAAGATAGTATTACCGTTTGAAAATTGTGTTGTTTCAAGGGAATATGGTATGGATTATGTCGTTACTTTAGTTGGAAACAAGGTGGAATCGTGGGATTATAAGTATTAAAGTCGTGGGTGTCACGTGGAATTTAATACGTTTGAAAAGGTTTGGTCTTCAGGAAGAAGACGCTATTGTTATTTCACATTGCATTGTTGAACGAGAGTGTATTACTTCATAGTTGTTTACGATAGAGGATCGATATTACGGAATTATTCGGTCATTGGTGTGTTGGGTATAAACATATGGTACTTAAAGGGACATATTTCAGGAAGAAAACAATATTGTATTGTACAGTACGTTGGCTATAGCCTTAAATTGTCAGCTTGAACACGTCGAACTGGTTTCGGTAGTTAAACTCGCGATTACGAGTTAGTATTGTTTGGATATATTATTATTGTGGAACATGAAGTAATGAGGATGGGGTTTCATCTAGAGTGATATATTATGAACATTGTGTACATTAAACTTTAAGTAGACTGAGAAAAAGGATTTGCAATTATTGAAGTGCAATTAAATTTAGCTATTATGAGTCGTGAAGAATATATGCTGGAGAACATAAATAATCTATTCAAGTCCAGGTTGGAGTATATTAACAGTTTATCAAGATTACACGAGGACATTCAAGGACTTATGGATGCAGGACTAGGAAATACTGACGAGATTGTGTCGAAGAAAAATGGGTATGATAAACTATGGAGTGAATTTGTTAGTGTTCATGAGCAGTACTTGGAGGTTGTTACAGCTGAAGATGAAAGAAGAAGAGCTAATTTAACATACAAAGATCAGATGGACGAAAAGGTACATTTGGACCAACTATTTGCATGTTGGGGAAGAAAGTCAAAGTTGCAGAGTACTGGTAAAGGTCAAAGCCAAATTAGTGTTTCAACAAGTGGTGCAAGTTCAACATCAGCCTTGTCGAAGAAGAGAGAGAAGGTAGCCCTTGCACAGTTAAAAGTTAGCCAGTTAATGCAACGACATGAAATGAAAAGGAGAATGGCAGAGCTAAAGTATGAATGGAGGAACAGGCAAAGGTTAGTTTCAATATTCAAAATGAACTAGCTGATGAGTATATACGGGGACAATATGAATTAGACCCTCTGCCTGAGAATGTTGTTTATGGATTGGATAGTGAAATTTATACTGGTCGTCCTTCAATCCAAAACCAGTCGAGAACAATGCAGAATTTTGGGAAACATGAAGCGTATAGACCGGTAGTGTGTGTAGCAAGTAGAATGGACTGGGACTATGCAAAACTCACAATGGCGAATCGTCCAGTTGTGAACTACCCCACTTTAGTTCTAGCAGCGAAGCAGCATACAAGTCAGCCTAGTGCTTTCAGCCCTCAAACAAGTAAATTGTGGAACTATCCTGGAGATGATAGATTGCAGTTAAACACCAAATTACCCTCAGCATTTCAAATGCCATCTGTAGAGAACTGTAGAAACTTTGATACACCTCTATGGCACCCAACTGTAAAATTACCTACAGAATCAGCAACTAAATTACCATGGCAATCACCTGAGAGGAGGGTGGAGTTGCCAATGCCTGTAAGGAGTGACAGTGGCGAAGAGATGGTTAGAGCATTACGACAAGTAGTGTCAACCCCAAGGATTAAATACATGAGGAGAGCCTATGAATTATGTCTCCTTCATTCATAACTTTGAAACTTGTCTGGAGAAGGATAACCCTGACAATGCCACAATACTTCAACTATTGATACTGCAATGGGAAAGCTCTTGAAGCAATAGAGTCTTGTGTGAACCTGCCAGTGGAACAAGGTTATGTTACGGCAAAGAATACCTTAAAGGAAAACTTTGGGAAGCCCCATATAATTGCGAAAGCACATATCAGGAAACTGGAGAACCTGCCGGTCCTGAAACAAGCAGATGGACCGAGTTTGTTGGAATATGCAAGAAAGTTAGAAATTGCTAACAGAACCCTGACCAGTATGGGGCCAGAATATGAAAGTGAATTAAGTCACGTAAACACTTTACGCGAGTTAAATAGGAAGCTCCCCATGTTTATGAAGGTTAAATGGACAGAGCGTGCAGGAACAATTATTGAATCTGGTTCAAGACCAAATTTTCAAAACTTCTTGGCGTTTGTGCGAGGAAGAGCAAAACTTGTAAACAATGAGTTTGCGGAAGATCTTTCAAGTAGTACGTCAAAGATAAGAGGGAAGGGACAAGGGGTAGGTGGACGCTTTGTACATAGGGCAGCTGCTTTAACTGCAGGTGCACAGCAAACCCAAGAAAGAAATCGTGTGTCAAATTCGCCTTATTCTAAATGTTTGTTCTGTTGGAGCACATAGGATTTGGAAGTGTTCAGCATATAATAAGATATCGTATCAAGACAAGAAGAAATTTGTTCAGGAAAATCACCTATGTATGAAATGCCTTAGTAATGGCCATTTTATGCGGACATGCCCCAAAGTACATTTTCGATGTCAGAAAGAAGGCTGCAATGAAGGGCATCATACCTTGTTGCATCCTCCAGAAGCAATTACACCTCAAGGAAATCGTGATGGCAAACATTTGCCTGATGAACACAGTAAAGAAACAGGCTCCGATAATGAGAAGAATAAACAGGCAGAGTCCAGAGTAACTGTGGCAACTGGGGCCGGCGAGAGAGTTTGCCTCAGCGTTGTACCAGTGAAAGTGCAAATAAAGGGACGAGAGCAACCTTTAGTTGTAACATATGCTCTATTAGATTGTGGCTCAGAAGTTACACTCATTCATCAGAAATTGCAGAAAGAACTAGGAGCCCATGGTCAAAGGATTGATTTCTTCCTTTCAGGGATAAATGGGTCTAAACGAATTGACAGTGAACTTTTGGATATCGTAGTCACATCCATGGACGGGGTGACATCACTGGAGTTATCAAATGTACGGTCAGTTGAGCAAATGCCTATTGCTGGAAGTTGTATTGCCCGCAGAGAGGATATTCAGAGATGGCATCATTTGGATGGTGTTCCAATAACAGAATTAGATGCGAATGAGGTAACATTGGTTATTGATTGGTCTGCAGGAGAAACCCAGCATATTCGTACCACTCGAATATCGCATTGGTGAAGAGAATGATCAAGTGGCGATCAGGTATAGCCTGGGATGGACAGTTGTTGGCCCTCTCGGGGAAAGGAGAAAGAACAACTGCTATAATACGAAATTTGCTCGGACAGCAACACAAAAAGCCCTGTGACAAATGTGAAGCCCCGAGTCAGACAGTGTCTGTTGAATGAACCAGAACAACCTATGGAAGAGGATTATCAGCTTGAGAACAGTTCGGATGAAGGTATTTCAATGCTACATTCAAATGGGTCGGCCTCTGGGTTAAAGTCGTGTTTAGTTGAAGAAAAGTCCATGCCGCAAGATCTGAATCATCAGTTGGAGAGACTGTGGAAAACTGATTTTGAAGATTGTATTTTGGATACCAATGTCTGTCAATCCATTGAAGATAGAAGAGCTCTGACGGTGATGGAGAAATCGCTAAAAAAGGTGGATGGTCATTATCATGCAGGTCGCCCTTCCATGGCGACATAAACCACCCTACTTACCTAACAACAAGGAAATGGCACTGCGGAGAGGAATGGTGTTAAAGAAACGTTTACTAAAGGATGAAAGTCTTCTGAGAAAATATGCTTCAACGATAAACGATTATCTGGAAAAAGGATATGCTGAGAAGATACCGCAAGAACAGCTGCAATCAAGCAAAAACCCCATTTGGTATCTCCTGCATCACCCGGTAACCCATCCTGCAAAACCTGAGAAGATAAGAGTAGTCTATGATTGTGCCGCCACCTACAAGAACACCTCTTTAAACCAGCAGTTATTACAAGGTCCTGACCAAACAAATCAGCTTGTCGGAGTGTTAATTCGGTTCAGACAGGAACAAGTGGGACTAGTCTCAGACATAGAAGCTATGTTTCACCAGGTGCTGGTTGAACCACAGGACTGTGATGCTCTTCGGTTCTTATGGTGGCCGAACGCAGATCTCTCGGGAGAAATGAAAGAATACAGAATGGTCAGACACTTGTTTGGTGCGACATCCTCGCCAAGCGTGGCGAATTTCTGCCTAAGGAAAACAGCTGATGATCACGAAAGCGAGTTTGATCAAAGTGTAGTGGATACAGTACACAGCAAAAAATCATTTTCTTATCGAGAAAATATATCTTATCTTAAGAATTTTTTTCTTATATAAAGAAAATTTTTCTTAAACCGAGAATTTTTTTTCTAACTCTAGGATATAAAATCTCCTTTAGAAAGTAATTTCTTAAAATAAGAAAGTCGTCAAGCCACAGATTTACAGAGTTTAAAACAAGAAATTATATTCTTATGAATTAGAATTTTTTTCTTATACTGAGAAAATAATTTCTTGATATAAGAAAGATTATCTTAACTTCTGAAATTCTCAATATGAGAAAATTAATCTTGAGTAACATCCCAAATATTTCTTAAAATAGGAAAGCTTGCCTTATCTGAATCTGGTTTCAAGAAAATAATTTCTTGGAATAAGAAAGATTATCTTAACTTCTGAAATTCTCAATTTGAGAAAATTAATATTGAGTAATATCCCAAATATTTCTCAAAATAGGAAAGCTTGCCTTATATCTGAGTCTCGTTTCAAGAAAATAATTTCTTGGAATAAGAAAATAATAAGAAAACAAGAACTTAATGGGGTATAAAAAATTGATACAATAGAATTATTGTTATTTACAATGAACAAATGTCCGCCTCCCTTTATAAATTATATTAAGCTAAGTCTTATGTACAAACAATTTTTCCAAAAAGAAGCTCTTTAGAAACAAATTTCATCATGAGAGAAATGTGTCACATTTAGCCTTTCAATCGGTGTGCTTGGTTATTGAACTAAAAACACCACCTTAATTCGCTACCCATGTACAATAATATTTGATATACTAAAAGTAAGATTTACAATGCAAAAGTCAAAGATTGATATTTTAAATTTTAATTATCATGGAAAGGAGCATGGATTGCAACATAACGTCGTGTGCGCGACATATCGCGCGTGATCACGCGGTCAACGAGAGAGCGCTAAAGGCATTGTGGGAAGAAGCGCGTCCTTTTCAAATTTTCGTCGCTGTTGTGTTACGCGTCTTCACTGATCGCCGATATTTTATCGATTTTTTTCAATTCATACGTTTTAATATGGATCAAGAAACGACAAGTTTGCTCGAACAAATCGCTAGAGTGGTCAAAGAATGCGAGCAGATATTGGAAGGTATTAATTTTGTTGAGTATTGCTACAATTTAATAGTATTTTAACCGAACGTACTCTATTAAATTCGTTACGAACTAAACTCAAAATTCTGCTACTAGTAAACGAATAGTAAATATCGCACGCTTAAGACTGACTTATAATTAGCTTAATCGTATTTTAGTATGTTGTTATTTGCCTTTCTATACTCAGATGCTGTTACATGTAAACGTTTATAATTTATCAGATATTTGTGCTGTGTGACCTGGGGTCTGGTATCTAGATTCCTCTCCCCCACACATATTGCAATTGAAAAGTGGTACACCCTGGTAAATATTTCAATTTTTTATAGGAACTGGCATTGTAGAAGATGAAGAAAGATATAGATATACTCTATTTTACTGGAAATGGAAATGAAAACAAGCCTTTGAAAGTAAGACTATTTTTAAGATGCATGTTTTTTACCATTGTAATGTTAACTAAAACATTAATTATTTTTTATTGCCTTGATTTTAATGCATTATAAAGAAATACTTTTTCTCTTGTTGCATGGTATTTGATAAACTATATGATTATGGCCTACATTTCAATAAACCTATATGTTGCCAGATTTTTACCAGTTAGATTGTTGTTAGATATGTTGCAAGTTTTGAAATTATATACATTAAAATTCTATTTGTCACAATTAAATCACAATAATATCAATAGCATAACCATCTCCCAAACATCCAGAAGGCTTGTCGTAACATGATACATCTCCTAAAGAAGATTTCTATGATATTTCCTGACAAAAGTGGACAAAATTTAGGATAATTAGTTAGTCCATGAATTAACTGCATGTAAATCTATACAGAGGTATTAATAATGTGAGCTTAAATTGTTGATATGAGCATTCATTTTGTTTGTACTCTATATATAGGTTGACAGTGAAGATCTAAAGTATTTTGGGGAAAATGAGTTCGAAATCTTCCAATCATCCTGATTGACCAGGAAGGTATTTACATTGTTATTGAAAAACATATTTTGATGTGGGCAGCAGTTGAAAAGATAGCTGATGCAGTTGTTGCCTTCCTGGCTTCATTCTATTTGTTGGACATTGACTATCCAAAACATCATGAAATAGAATTGCCAGTCCTGCAAGTTATAATTCTAAAAGACACTCAAGTGCCACAGGACATCAGTTTAGCTTGTATAAGCATGTTAAGGTCATATAAAGAAGTAGGTTGAACTTTTGTTAAGTAAAATATCCATGTATATTATTACTCATATTATAAAAGCATATATTACTAGGATTTTCAGCTATTTTTAATAGTCAAAATTGTCTCATTTGAAGTTATTTATTCTCAAAACAAGGATGTTTTTCTTGAAATAAAATTTTTTTCTTATATGTAAAAAATATTTTCTCATTTTTTAGGTGTAATTTTATCTAACTTAGACATTATAATTTCTTATGAAAGATGTTTTCTTAAAACAAGAAAATAGGTTTTAAGAAAAATTTTCTCATTCTGAAAAAAATTCTTGCTCAGAAAATATTTCTTGCTATTCTCCCACTTTCTTATAACAAGAATATTTTTCTTAATATAAGTAAATATTTCTCAAATTAAGTTAATTTTTCTTAAAAAATAGTTACTATATTTCTTGTTTTAAGATTATTTTTCTCCAAAATTTCTTGTTTTAAGAAAACATTTTTTCTTAAAAAAAGAAAATATTTTCTTGATATGTTTTCTTAGCGAGAAATTATTTCTTGCTATTCTCCCATGAAAATTTTTCTCATTTCAAGATAAAAAATCTTGAAATGAGTTTTTTTTCTCAAAATAAGAAAGCGACTTTTTGCTGTGTAAAACGCTATATATATGTTGATGATATGATGAAATCAAGTGAAACAACCAGATGAAGCTGTGGCTTTAGTACAAGAAAGTCGTGAACTACTAGCAAAGGGGGGATTTCGACTCACGAAGTGGTATAGTAACAATAGAAAGGTACTAGCTTCCATTCCGGAGAGTGAGAGAGCGAAATCAGTGGCCGATCTCGATGTAGAGAAACTTCCGATTGAAAGTGCACTTGGGTTGAAGTGGAACACAGAGGATGATACTTTCATTTGGGACGTTACTGAAAAATTGCCTCGCTTCTTTAACACAGAACCAGTGACGCGAAGAGCTCTGGTATCGGCTGTATACTCGTTGTTCGATCCGCTAGGATTCATAGCACCATACGTCATGAAAGCTAAGTTATTGTTACAAATGCTATGTAGGAAAGGAATCGGATGGACGATCCCCTCGGAGAAGATGAATGTGCCCAGTGGAAACGGTGGTTGGAAGATCTTTCAAAGTTGTGTGAAATACGCGTGAAACGGTGTTTCAAACCTGATGAACTCGGCGATATTGTGGAGATACAACTACACCTTTTTTCCGACGCATCGAGAGTTGGATATTCGGCAGTCGCATTTCTTCGTCTTACTGACAATAAAAATCAAATATACTGCGCGTTCGTTATGGGGAAAGCTCGATTGGCACCTAACCGTGAAATTTCTATCCCTCGGCTGGAACTGACAGCTGCCGTTATATCAGTGAAATTATCAAAGATAATACGAGACGAGTTAGATTTGGAAATCGGAAGAATTTCTATTGGACAGACTCTACATCTGTTCTAAAATGTATCAACAATGAGACCAAGAGATTTTATACGTTTGAGTCGAACCGTCTAACCATCATTCACAATGGTTCGGAAGTTAATGAATGGAAATACGTTAATCGGAAGATAACCCAGCAGACGATGGATCAAAGGACTTAAACTGGACAATTTATTAAAGAACAATCGTTGGTTGCAAGGACCTGAATTTTTGTGGAAAAACGAAGACTATTGGCCGAAGAGGGAAGAGATACCGATCATGAAGGAAGACGATCCTGAAATCAGAAAAGAAGCCCGTATTTACACTGCAGCAACTAGTGTTCATCCCGTGGAAAGATTGATCTCATATTTCTCTATGGTGGAAGTTGAAGCGTGCGGTAGCGTGGTTGTTGCGTTTAAAGAACAACTTCGGATGAAGTTACAGCTACGAAAGATTGCAACAGAAGATATTGAAGCACACTGGAACAAGGAAGAATTGTTGTCAACGCAATTGACCTTGAATGAGCTACATGCAGCGGAGGAAGAAATACTACAACGAGTACAGAGAGCAGCGTTTCCTGATGAGCTGAAAACGGTTCAAGTCCAAGACAATCAAAATTCGAAGAAATCACTAAAGAAAAAAGGATCAGCTCTTCGTCAGTTAAATCCATTCATAGGTTATATTTTCATGTTACGAGGGTTCGAAATATACATTACATATATTAGAATAATTTTATGAATTATATAGTGTGTATAGACACTGTATATACACACATACTATATACATATATTATATGGTTCTATGGTTATAGTTATATGGATAGTGGTTATTAGTTATATGGTTAGTGGTTATGTGGTTATATGGTTATGTGGTTATATGGTTAGTGGTTATATGGTTATATGGTTATATGGTTATGTGGTTATCTGGTTACATGGTTATGTGTTATGTGGTTAGTGGTTATATAGTTAGGTGGTTATATGGTTATGTGGTTATATGGTTATGTGTTATATGGTTATATGGTTATATGGTTATATGGTTATGTAGTTATATGGTTATATGGTTATATGGTTATGTGGTTATATGGTTATATGGTTATGTGGTTCTATGGTTATATGGTTATATGGTTATATGGTTATGTGGTTATATTGTTATGTGGTTATATGGTTATATGGTTATATGGTTATGTGGTTATATGGTTATGTGGTTATATAGTTATATGGTTATGTGGTATATGGTTATATGGTTATATGGTTATATGGTTATGTGGTTATATGGTTATGTGGTTATATGGTTATATGGTTATGTGGTTAGTGGTTATATGGTTATATGGTTATGTGGCAATGTGGTTATATGGTTATGTGGTTATATGGTTATATGGTTATATGGTTATATGTTATGTGGTTATATGGTTATATGGTTATATGGTTATATGGTTATATGGTTATATGGTTATGTGGTTATATCGTTATGTGGTTATATGGTTATATGGTTATGTGGTTATATGGTTATATGGTTATATGGTTATGTGGTTATATGGTTATGTGGTTTTGTGGTTATATGGTTATGTGGTTATATGGTTATATGGTTATGTGGCTATGTGGTTAGTGGTTATATGATTATGTGGTTATGTGGTTATGTGGTTATATGGTTATGGGTTATGTTGTTATATGGTTATATGGTTATATGGTTATGTATTTAGTGGTTTATGGTTATGTGGTTATATGGTTATATGGTTATATGGTTATATGGTTATATGGTTATATGGTTATATGTTATATGGTTATATGGTTATGTGGTTATATGGTTATGTGGTTATGTGGTTATTTGGTTATGTGGTTATGTGGTTATATGGTTAGTGGTTATATGGTTATTGGTTATATGGTTAGTGGTTACATGGTTATGTGGTTATGTGGTTAGTGGTTATATGTTATGTGGTTATGTGGTTAGTTGTATGGTTATATGGTTAGTGGTTATATGGTTATGTGGTTATTGTTAGTGGTTATATGGTTATGTGGTTATGTGGTTATGTGGTTATGTGTTATATTGTTATATGGTTATATGGTTATATGGTTATATGGTTATATGGTTTTATGGTTATGTGGTTATGTAGTTATATGGTTATTGGTTATATGGTTATATGGTTATATGGTTATATGGTTATATGGTAATGTGGTTAGTGGTTATATGGTTATGTGGTTATTTGGTTATATATTTATATGGTTATGTGGTTATATGGTTTTGTGGTTATATGGTTATGTGGTTATATGGTTATATCGTTTTATGGTTATGTGGTTAGTGGTTATATGGTTATGTCGTTATATGGTTATATGGTTATATAGTTATGTGGTTAGTGGTTATATGGTTAGGTGGTTATATATTTATGTGGTTATGTGGTTATGTGGTTATGTTGTTATGTGGTTAGTGTTATATGGTTATGAGGTTATGTGGTTATAAGGTTATGTGGTTATTGGTTATATGGTTATGTGGTTATATTGTTATATGGTTATGGGTGATGTGGTTATGTGTTATATGGTTAGTGGTTATATGGTTATTGGTTAGATGGTTAGGTTACATGGTATGTGGTTATGTGGTTAGTGGTTATATGGTCATGTGGTTATGTGTTAGGTTATATTTATATGGTTAGTGGTTATATGGCTATATGGTTATGTGGCTATGTGGTTAGTGGTTTATGATTATTTTGTGGTTATGTGGTTATGTGGTTATGTTGTTATATGGTTATATGGTTATATGGTTATGTATTTAGTGGTTATATGGTTATGTGGTTATATGTTATATGGTTATATGGTTATATGGTTATATGGTTATATGGTTATATGGTTATGTGGTTATATGGTTATGTGGTTATGTGGTTATTTGGTTATGTGGTTATGTGGTTATATGGTTAGTGGTTATATGGTTATTGGTTATATGGTTAGTGGTTACATGGTTATGGTTATGTGGTTATGTGGTTAGTGGTTATATGGTTATGTGGTTATTGGTTAGTTGTTATATGGTTATATGGTTAATGGTTATATGGTTATGTGGTTATGTGGTTAGTGGTTATATGGTTATGTGGTTATGTGGTTATGTGGTTATGTGTTTATATTGTTATATGGTTATACTATGGTTATATGGTTATATGGTTATATGGTTATATGGTTATGTGGTTATGTGGTTATGTGGTTATGTTGTTATATGGTTATATGGTTATATGGTTATATGGTTATGTATTTAGTGGTTATATGGTTATGTGGTTATATGGTTATATGGTTATATGGTTATATGGTTATATGGTTATGTGGTTATATGGTTATGTGGTTATGTGGTTATTTGGTTATGTGGTTATGTGGTTATATGGTTAGTGGTTATATGGTTATTGGTTATATGGTTAGTGGTTACATGGTTATGTGGTTATGTGGTTATGTGGTTAGTGGTTATATGGTTATGTGGTTATGTGGTTAGTTGTTATATGGTTATATGGTTAGTGGTTATATGGTTATGTGGTTATGTGGTTAGTGGTTATATGGTTATGTGGTTATGTGGTTATGTGGTTATGTGTTTATATTGTTATATGGTTATACTATGGTTATATGGTTATATGGTTATATGGTTATATGGTTATGTGGTTATGTGGTTATATGGTTATGTGGTTATATGTTATATGGTTATATGGTTATATGGTATGTGGTTAGTGGTTATATGGTTATGTGGTTATTTGGTTATATTTATATGGTTATGTGGTTATATGGTTATATGTTATATGGTTATGTGGTTATATGGTTAGTGGTTATATGGTTTTGGTTATATGGTTAGTGGTTACATGGTTATGTGGTTACATAGTTATGTGGTTATTTGTTATGTGGTTATGTGGTTATGTGGTTATATGGATATGGTTATGTGGTTATACGGTTATGTGGTTATATTTTATGTGTTATATGGTTATGTAGTTAGTGGTTATATGGTTATATGGTTATGTGGTTATATGGTTTTATGGTTATGTGGTTATGTGGTTATGTGGTTATGTGTATATTGTTATGGTTATACTATGGTTATATGGTTATATGGTTATATGTTTATATGGTTATTGGTTATATGGTTATGTGGTTATGTTGTTATATGGTTATATGGTTATATGGTTATGTATTTATGGTTATATGGTTATGTGTTATATGGTTATATGGTTATAGTTGGTTATATGGTTATGTGGTTATATGGTTAGTGGTTACATGGTTATGTGGTTATGTGGTTATGTGGTTAGTGGTTATATGGTTATGTGGTTATGTGGTTAGTGGTTATATGGTTATATGGTTAGTGGTTATATGGTTATGTGGTTATGGTTAGTGGTTATATGGTTATGTGGTTATGTGGTTATGTGGTTATGTGTTATTGTTATATGGTTATACTATGGTTATATGGTTATATGTTATATGGTTATATGGTTATATGGTTATTTGTTATGTGGTTATATGGTTATGTGTTATATGGTATATGGTTATATGGTTATATGGTAATGTGGTTAGTGGTTATATGGTTATGCGGTTTTTTGGTTATATATTTATATGGTTATGTGGTTATATGGTTATATGGTTATATGGTTATGTGGTTATATGGTTAGTGGTTATATGGTTATTGTTATATGGTTAGTGGTTACATGGTTATGTGGTTATGTGGTTATGTGGTTAGTGGTTATATGGTTATGTGGTTATTGGTTAGTTGTTATATGGTTATATGGTTAGTGGTTATATGGTTATGTGGTTATGTGGTTAGTGGTTATATGGTTATGTGGTTATTTGGTTATGTGGTTATGTGGTTATATGGTTAGTGGTTATATGGTTATTGGTTACATGGTTAGTGGTTACATGGTTATGTGGTTATGTGGTTATGTGGTTATGTGGTTAGTGGTTATATGGTTATGTGGTTATGTGGTTAGTTGTTATATGGTTATATGGTTAGTGGTTATATGGTTATGTGGTTATGTGGTTAGTGGTTATATGGTTATGTGGTTATGTGGTTATGTGGTTATGTGTTTATATTGTTATATGGTTATACTATGGTTATATGGTTATATGGTTATATGGTTATATGGTTATATGGTTATTTTGTTATGTGGTTATATGGTTATGTGGTTATATGGTTATATGGTTATATGGTTATATGGTAATGTGGTTAGTGGTTATATGGTTATGTGGTTTTTTGGTTATATATTTATATGGTTATGTGGTTATATGGTTATATGGTTATATGGTTATGTGGTTATATGGTTAGTGGTTATATGGTTATTGGTTATATGGTTAGTAGTTACATGGTTATGTGGTTACATAGTTATGTGGTTATATTGTTATGTGGTTATGTGGTTATGTGGTTATATGGTTATATGGTTATGTGGTTATACGGTTATGTGGTTATATGTTTATGTGGTTATATGGTTATGTAGTTAGTGGTTATATGGTTATATGGTTATGTGGTTATATGGTTTATGGTTATGTGGTTATATGGTTAGTGGTTTATGTGGTTTTGTTGTTATATGGTTATATGGTTATGTGGTTATATGGTTATATGGTTATATGAATATGTGGTTATACGGTTATGTGGTTATATGGTTAGTGGTTAATAGTTAGTGGTTATATGGTTTTTTGGTTATGTGGTTATGTGGTTATAGGGTTATGTGGTT
>NW_021163820.1:0-22500 GCF_004324835.1 Dendronephthya gigantea | reverse complement strand
TACCTCATACATAGCTCTACATAGCATATTTCGCTTTTCAAACTTTGGAATTTGAGTTGTATTGGATAATTAATTATAGTATACACATTTCCACTAATATCTCCAGTTGTATTCACTCCCTTGCAATGAAAGTGGTATCATTAGATTCGTCTTGGTGAGAGGAACCTTTTGATAGCTCATATATAGCTCTACAAAGCATAATTGTTTTTAAAAAATTTAAATTGTTAGAGTTATTTAATTATAAAAAATTACCTCTGTTGGACACATTTTCCCTAAAATCTCCAGTGCTATACACTCCCTTGCAATGACAGTGCTATCATTAGATTCGTCTTGGTGAGAGGAATCTTTTGATAGGTCATACATAGCTCTACATAGCATAATTCTTTAAAAAAAATTTAAATTATGAGTGGTATTTAATTATCTATAAATTACCTCTTTGGAGACTTTTTTCCTGATATCTCCAGTTCTATAAACTCCCCTGCAATGACATTCCTATCATTAGATTCCTCTTGGTTAGAGCAATCTTTTGATACCTCATACATAGCTCTACATAGCATATTTCGCTTTTCAAACTTTGGAATTTGAGTTGTATTGGATAATTAATTATAGTATACACATTTCCACTAATATCTCCAGTTGTATTCACTCCCTTGCAATGAAAGTGGTATCATTAGATTCGTCTTGGTGAGAGGAACCTTTTGATAGCTCATATATAGCTCTACAAAGCATAATTGTTTTAAACAAATTTAAATTTTGAGTGTTATTTATTTATAAAAAATTACCTCTGTTGGACACATTTTCCCTAAAATCTCCAAGGCTATACACTCCCTTGCAATGACAGTGCTATCATTAGATTCGTCTTGGTGACAGGAATCTTTTGATAGGTCATTCATAGCTCTACATAGCATAATTCTTTTAAAAAAATTAAAATTATGAGTGGTATTTAATTATCTATAAATTACCTCTGTTGGAGACTTTTTTCCTGATATCTCCAGTTCTATACACTCCCCTGCAATGACATTGCTATCATTAGATTCCTCTTGGTTAGAGCAATCTTTTGATACCTCATACATAGCTCTACATAGCATATTTCGCTTTTCAAACTTTGGAATTTGAGTTGTATTGGATAATTAATTATAGTACACATTTCCACTAATATCTCCAGTTGTATTCACTCCCTTGCAATGAAAGTGGTATCATTAGATTCGTCTTGGTGAGAGGAACCTTTTGATAGCTCATATATAGCTCTACAAAGCATAATTCTTTTAAAAAAATTTAAATTTTGAGTGTTATTATTTATAAAAAATTACCTCTGTTGGACACATTTTCCCTAAAATCTCCAAGGCTATACACTCCCTTGCAATGACAGTGCTATCATTAGATTTGTCTTGGTGGGAGGAATCTTTTGATAGGTCATTCATAGCTCTACATAGCATAATTCTTTTAAAAAAATTAAAATTATGAGTGGTATTTAATTATCTATAAATTACCTCTGTTGGAGACTTTTTTCCTCATATCTCCAGTTCTATACACTCCCCTGCAATGACATTGCTATCATTAGATTCCTCTTTGTTAGAGCAATCTTTTGATACCTCATACATAGCTCTACATAGCATATTTTGCTTTTCAAACTTTTGAATTTGAGTTGTATTAGATAATTAATTATAGTATACACATTTCCATTAATATCTCCAGTTGTATTTACTCCCTTGCAATGAAAGTGGTATCATTAGATTCGTCTTGGTGAGAGGAACCTTTTGACAGCTCATATATAGCTCTACAAAGCATAATTCTTTTAAAAAAATTTATATTTTGAGTGGTATTTATTTATAAAAATTACCTCTGTTGGACACATTTTCCCTAAAATCTCCAAGGCTATACACTCCCTTGCAATGACAGTGCTATCATTAGATTCGTCTTGGTGAGAGGAATCTTTTGATAGGTCATTCATAGCTCTACATAGCATAATTCTTTTAAAAAAATTTAAATTATGAGTGGTATTTAATTATCTATAAATTACCTCTGTTGGAGACATTTTTCCTGATATCTCCAGTTGTATTACGATAAAGTCATAAGTTTTTACTTTTAAATAGAACAAGAAACAGTTTCTCATTAAATTTTTAATAATCTTGTCATTAATTATTTACAATTTTTTAAAACTATTCACAATATAATAAAGGACAGCCTCTACTAAGATATGTGATAGTTTCTTTTAATATAGTCTATTGTAATAGTCTCTTTCAAATTTTAAAAAAATGGCGCTTCAAGATCTTCTGGATGTTGAAAGGCTTGAGGAGACGAGTGATCAAGGTTCCAACGCCAACGGTAAGACGAATGTCAGACATTACTATTTCCTACGAAATAGGCTTTGCAAAAGAAAGTATCCTCTCAGAAACTATGGCACGAGAGTGTGAACTATGGTATCTATTTTAATTATTATTATTATATATTTTTTTTTACTATTATTACGTATTTAACATTGATTTACATATGATTTTAACATACAGCATGTTAAGGATGTTATTTCGTGTCTCAAGAAATCCCTTCAATTCATCAGTATGTGGGAAAGTTTTAATGGAAAGAAAAGTGCGCAGTGTACAAAGAACGCAGTGTATAGTAAGATCATGATGTGGAACTTTTATATGATATTTGCAAGTTGTGTATTTGCTAAAAGAGCGAGGAAACCAAAAGAACATCAAAAGTATCTCGATTGGTTAAAAAAAGGCAAAAAGGAAAAAGAGAAGGTGGACCTTCAGTAAAGCAGAACCAAACAAAGAAAGTACTCCACAATATGTAAGAGATTCCTATTTCCTGCAGAATAGGAAGAAAAGGCAAAAAGGAAAAAGAGGAGGAGAATCCACTGAAGCAGAACCACACACTACACGTGGTGGGATTGATTTAGTGCAAGAACCATAATCTAATGAGGATGGTAAATGGGGAGTGCCAATGGCATTGATTGACCGAGTACACCACATGGTAGAAATATGGTATAGGAATATGGCGCTGATGACGAGGTGAAGAAGCTTCCTGAATACAAGGTTCAAGATCTTCGAGATATAGAAAGACTTGAGAAGACAATACAAGGACCACCCAAAGCCAAAGAGTAAATCAACGACAAGACGAACGACACCCAACCACCAGAAAAAAAAAAGGAAAAGAGGAGGAAATGGAGCATCCACCAGTGAAGCAGAAGCACACACTAAACAGCAAGTACACCACAAAGGAAACTAGAAAATGGCGCTGATGACGAAGTCAAAAAGTTGCTGAATACAAGGATGAGAATACAGAGGAGAGGAGGTGGAGAGTGTGCTGGAATTACCCAACGAAGTGAAAGATTGGATGAAAGATGAAAATGCCTTGTACAAAATGGGACTAAATGTTCCCTCAAATGGGAAGAAATGTTCCCTGAGGAAATTAGAGAAAAATTTACAATATCAAAAGTCTTAGGAAGAGGTGCCTTTGGTGACGTTAGATTGGCGTTCATTAAGGGCAGCGAGTGTAACAAATTCACGTTGAACAAATTCACCTTCTTGCTGCAGCTTTCAACCAAGACCCCAGACATTTTCACTAATATGTCCACTTCTATTGCTTTAATACAACTTTAAGCAACTTTGTAAAGAATCGTAGCTTGTTTATCCTGACATCATTATACCTTTTCTTGTAGGTTTGTAGTGATTTCATTTATCTCTTCTTCGGTTGAAGTTGTTCAACGGTTTTAAAGCGGACGACAAGGTGAAGATGTTCGCTTTATACAAGGATGAGAATGCAGATGGAATGCAGGATGAGAATGCAATTTCACTGATATCTCCAGTTGTATTGCTTCCCCTGGAAAAAAATATATATCAATAGATTTCTAATGTTGAAAGGATCATTTTGATATGCCATACACAGATGTATGTGGCATAGTTACTTTTCGAAATAAGAAAAATGACTTACCCAATAGAGTGAGCTGAGATATCTATGAGGAGAGCCAAGCCTAAAGCGAAAAATGTCTCGGAATTGTGGCAGGACCAGGCCTTTGACCAAGCATTGACCAAGAATTAAAACAACTCCATAGCAACTAATTATATTTCTGTGAATTTTATATGTATTTTCTGACGTGACTTTAAAGATTTTATATCTCCACTGTTATCTCTAGTTGTATTGATTCCCCTGGAAAAAAATGGATATCATTAGATTTCTCACTGTGAAAGGAACATTTTGATATGCCATATCATAGGTGTACCTAGCATATGAGTATGGGTGGAGTTAATAAAATCCCCCCGCACATACACCTTTCCAAAGTTTAAAAAATTTAAAAAAATACTTAATTAGCTTCTAACCGGAAGTCAGCGTGGCCCACGGTTGGTGACCACCCCCTAAGTACCCCAACAAAGTTTTCTCGAAATCCGTTGAAACAACACTGAGATATTGCTGTCCGCAGTTTTCGACGACGCCCAACTAAAGGACCACTTTAAAAAGTGATCCACTAAAAGACCACTAAAATCCACTGAAGGGCCACCAAAATCCACTAAAAGACAAGACCTAATCCACTAAAGGACCAGCGACCGGAAGTGGGCGTATCAAAAAATTGATGACCACACCCACATCCCCCCTGGAATATGGGTGGAGTTAGTAAAATCCCCCTAAGATACACCTTTCCAAAGTTTTAAAAAAATAAAAAAAAATACCTAATTTCCTTCTAACCGGAAGTGGGCGTGGCCCATAGTAGGTGACCACGCCCTAAGTACCCCACCCAAGTTTTGTCGGAATCCGTTGAAACCGCTCTGAGAAATTGCTGTCCGCAGTTTCCGCAGACGCCCAAAAAAATTTTAAAAAATACTTAATTTCCTTCTAACACGAAGTGGGCGTGGCCCATGGTAGGTGACTACGCCCTAAACACCCCACCCAAGTTTTGTTGAAATTCATCAAGACCGCTCTGAGATATTGCTGTCAAAAGTTTTTAAAAAATAAAAAAAAATACTTAATTAGCTTCTAACTGGACGTGGGCTTGGCCCATGGGTGACCACGCCCTACATACCCCACCCAAGTTTTGTTGAAATCCGTACTAAGTGCTCTGAGATACACCTGTTGGCAATTTTTTGAAACACCCCATAAATATAAATATCCAGGAATTGACCAAAGGAGCAGGTCCAGTATTTTTAGTGAGATCAGTAGGTAATGATTTGATTGACAACATTTTGTATTTATTTTAAAGAAATTTAAATTTGCTAACAATATTGGAAATATTAAACTAATTGCACGCTAAATTTTGATAAAAACAATATCATACACACCTTAAGAGGTCTATCCTTCGATGAGAAAGACTCTAAAAGCCACCCAAGCGATTAAAATGATAAATTTGGCGACAATTTCTTCAGAACAACACAATAGATCCTTCCTTCTGAAAATTAACTTTCGCTATTGTCCGAATATTGGATACACCAGAGTGACATTTTCCACTTACAAAAACAAAATTCCTTAATATATCAAAAAGAAAAATTCGGACATTTTGACTAATATCTCCAGTTCTATTCATTCCCTTGCAATCAAAGTGGTATCATTAGATTTGTCTTGGTGAGAGGAATCTTTTGATAGGTCATTCATAGCTCTACATAGCATAATTCTTTTAAAAAAATTTAAATTATGAGTGGTATTTAATAATCTATAAATTACCTCTGTTGGAGACTTTTTTCCTGATATCTCCAGTTTTATACACTCCCCTGCAATGACATTGCTATCATTAGATTCCTCTTTGTTAGAGCAATCTTTTGATACCTCATACATAGCTCTACATAGCATATTTTGCTTTTCAAACTTTTGAATTTGAGTTGTATTAGATAATTAATTATAGTATACACATTTCCACTAATATCTCCAGTTGTATTCACTCCCTTGCAATGAAAGTGGTATCATTAGGATCGTCTTGGTGAGAGGAATCTTTTGATAGCTCATATATAGCTCTACAAAGCATAATTCTTTTAAAAAAATTTAAATTGTTAGAGTTATTTAATTATAAAAAATTACCTCTGTTGGACACATTTTCCCTAAAATCTCCAAGGCTATACACTCCCTTGCAATGACAGTGCTATCATTAGATTCGTCTTGGTGAGAGGAATCTTTTGATAGGTCATTCATAGCTCTACATAGCATAATTCTTTTAAAAAAATTTAAATTATGAGTGGTATTTAATTATCTATAAATTACCTCTGTTGGAGACTTTTTTCCTGATATCTCCAGTTCTATACACTCCCCTGCAATGACATTGCTATCATTAGATTCCTCTTGGTTAGAGCAATCTTTTGATACCTCATACATAGCTCTACATAGCATATTTCGCTTTTCAAACTTTGGAATTTGAGTTGTATTGGATAATTAATTATAGTATACACATTTCCACTAATATCTCCAGTTGTATTCACTCCCTTGCAATGAAAGTGGTATCATTAGATTTGTCTTGGTGAGAGGAACCTTTTGATAGCTCATATATAGCTCCACAAAGCATAATTCTTTTACAAAAATTTAAATTTTGAGTGTTATTTATTTATAAAAAATTACCTCTGTTGGACACATTTTCCCTAAAATCTCTAAAACTATAAACTCCCTTTCAATGACAGTGCTATCATTAGATTCGTCTTGGTAAGAGGAATCTTTTGATAGGTCATTCATAGCTCTACATAGCATAATTCTTTTATAAAAATTTAAATTATGAGTGGTATTTAATTATCTATAAATTACCTCTGTTGGAGACTTTTTTCCTGATATCTCCAGTTCTATACACTCCCCTGCAATGACATTGCTATCATTAGATTCCTCTTTGTTAGAGCAATCTTTTGATACCTCATACATAGCTCTACATAGCATATTTTGCTTTTCAAACTTTTGAATTTGAGTTGTATTAGATAATTAATTATAGTATACACATTTCCACTAATATCTCCAGTTGTATTCACTCCCTTGCAATGAAAGTGGTATCATTAGATTTGTCTTGGTGAGAGGAATCTTTTGATAGCTCATATATAGCTCTACAAAGCATAATTCTTTTAAAAAAATTTAAATTGTTAGAGTTATTTAATTATAAAAAATTACCTCTGTTGGACACATTTTCCCTAAAATCTCCAAGGCTATACACTCCCTTGCAATGACAGTGCTATCATTAGATTCGTCTTGGTAAGAGGAATCTTTTGATAGGCCATTCATAGCTCTACATAGCATAATTCTTTTAAAAAAATTTAAATTATGAGTGGTATTTAATTATCTATAAATTACCTCTGTTGGAGACTTTTTTCCTGATATCTCCAGTTCTATACACTCCCCTGCAATGACATTGCTATCATTAGATTCCTCTTGGTTAGAGCAATCTTTTGATACCTCATACATAGCTCTACATAGCATATTTCGCTTTTCAAACTTTGGAATTTGAGTTGTATTGGATAATTAATTATAGTATACACATTTCCACTAATATCTCCAGTTGTATTCACTCCCTTGCAATGAAAGTGGTATCATTAGATTCGTCTTGGTGAGAGGAACCTTTTGATAGCTCATATATAGCTCTACAAAGCATAATTGTTTTAAAAAATTTAAATTTTGAGTGTTATTTATTTATAAAAAATTACCTCTGTTGGATCTATTTTCCCTAAAATCTCCAAGGCTATACACTCCCTTGCAATGACAGTGCTATCATTAGATTCGTCTTGGTGAGAGGAATCTTTTGATAGGCCATTCATAGCTCTACATAGCATAATTCTTTTAAAAAAATTTAAATTATGAGTGGTATTTAATTATCTATAAATTACCTCTGTTGGAGACTTTTTTCCTGATATCTCCAGTTCTATACACTCCCCTGCAATGACATTGCTATCATTAGATTCCTCTTGGTTAGAGCAATCTTTTGATACCTCATACATAGCTCTACATAGCATATTTCGCTTTTCAAACTTTGGAATTTGAGTTGTATTGGATAATTAATTATAGTATACACATTTCCACTAATATCTCCAGTTGTATTCACTCCCTTGCAATGAAAGTGGTATCATTAGATTCGTCTTGGTGAGAGGAACCTTTTGATAGCTCATATATAGCTCTACAAAGCATAATTGTTTTAAAAAATTTAAATTTTGAGTGTTATTTATTTATAAAAAATTACCTCTGTTGGATCTATTTTCCCTAAAATCTCCAAGGCTATACACTCCCTTGCAATGACAGTGCTATCATTAGATTCGTCTTGGTGAGAGGAATCTTTTGATAGGCCATTCATAGCTCTACATAGCATAATTCTTTTAAAAAAATTTAAATTATGAGTGGTATTTAATTATCTATAAATTACCTCTGTTGGAGACTTTTTTCCTGATATCTCCAGTTCTATACACTCCCCTGCAATGACATTGCTATCATTAGATTCCTCTTTGTTAGAGCAATCTTTTGATACCTCATACATAGCTCTACATAGCATATTTCGCTTTTCAAACTTTGGAATTTGAGTTGTATTGGATAATTAATTATAGTATACACATTTCCACTAATATCTCCAGTTGTATTCACTCCCTTGCAATGAAAGTGGTATCATTAGATTCGTCTTGGTGAGAGGAACCTTTTGATAGCTCATATATAGCTCTACAAAGCATAATTGTTTTAAAAAATTTAAATTTTGAGTGTTATTTATTTATAAAAAATTACCTCTGTTGGATCTATTTTCCCTAAAATCTCCAAGGCTATACACTCCCTTGCAATGACAGTGCTATCATTAGATTCGTCTTGGTGAGAGGAATCTTTTGATAGGTCATTCATAGCTCTACATAGCATAATTCTTTTAAAAAAATTTAAATTATGAGTGGTATTTAATTATCTATAAATTACCTCTGTTGGAGACTTTTTTCCTGATATCTTCAGTTCTATACACTCCCCTGCAATGACATTGCTATCATTAGATTCCTCTTGGTTAGAGCAATCTTTTGATACCTCATACATAGCTCTACATAGCATATTTCGCTTTTCAAACTTTGGAATTTGAGTTGTATTGGATAATTAATTATAGTATACACATTTCCACTAATATCTCCAGTTGTATTCACTCCCTTGCAATGAAAGTGGTATCATTAGATTCGTCTTGGTGAGAGAAACCTTTTGATAGCTCATATATAGCTCTACAAAGCATAATTGTTTTAAAAAAATTTAAATTTTGAGTGTTATTTATTTATAAAAAATTACCTCTGTTGGACACATTTTCCCTAAAATCTCCAAGGCTATACACTCCCTTGCAATGACAGTGCTATCATTAGATTCGTCTTGGTGAGAGGAATCTTTTGATAGGTCATTCATAGCTCTACATAGCATAATTCTTTTAAAAAAATTTAAATTATGAGTGGTATTTAATTATCTATAAATTACCTCTTTTGGAGACTTTTTTCCTGATATCTCCAGTTCTATACACTCCCCTGCAATGACATTGCTATCATTAGATTCCTCTTGGTTAGTGCAATCTTTTGATACCTCATACATAGCTCTACATAGCATATTTCGCTTTTCAAACTTTGGAGTTTGAGTTGTATTGGATAATTAATTATAGTATACACATTTCCACTAATATCTCCAGTTGTATTCACTCCCTTGCAATGAAAGTGGTATCATTAGATTTGTCTTGGTGAGAGGAACCTTTTGATAGCTCATATATAGCTCTACAAAGCATAATTCTTTTAAAAAAATTTAAATTTTGAGTGTTATTTATTTAAAAAATTACCTCTGTTGGACACATTTTCCCTAAAATCTCCAAGGCTATACACTCCCTTGCAATGACAGTGCTATCATTAGATTCGTCTTGGTGAGAGGAATCTTTTGATAGGTCATTCATAGCTCTACATAGAATATGTCTTTTAAAAAAATTTAAATTATGAGTGGTATTTAATTATCTATAAATTACCTCTGTTGGAGACTTTTTTCCTGATATCTCCAGTTCTATACACTCCCCTGCAATGACATTGCTATCATTAGATTCCTCTTTGTTAGAGCAATCTTTTGATACCTCATACATAGCTCTACATAGCATATTTTGCTTTTCAAACTTTTGAATTTGAGTTGTATTTGATAATTAATTATAGTATACACATTTCCATTAATATCTCCAGTTGTATTTACTCCCTTGCAATGAAAGTGGTATCATTAAATTCGTCTTGGTGAGAGGAATCTTTTGATAGCTCATATATAGCTCTACAAAGCATAATTCTTTTTAAAAAATTTAAATTGTTAGAGTTATTTAATTATAAAAATTACCTCTGTTGGACACATTTTCCCTAAAATCTCCAAGGCTATACACTCCCTTGCAATGACAGTGCTATCATTAGATTCGTCTTGGTGAGAGGAATCTTTTGATAGGTCATTCATAGCTCTACATAGCATAATTCTTTTAAAAAAATTTAAATTATGAGTGGTATTTAATTATCTATAAATTACCTCTGTTGGAGACTTTTTTCCTGATATCTCCAGTTCTATACACTCCCCTGCAATGACATTGCTATCATTAGATTCCTCTTTGTTAGAGCAATCTTTTGATACCTCATACATAGCTCTACATAGCATATTTTGCTTTTCAAACTTTTGAATTTGAGTTGTATTAGATAATTAATTATAGTATACACATTTCCATTAATATCTCCAGTTGTATTTACTCCCTTGCAATGAAAGTGGTATCATTAAATTCGTCTTGGTGAGAGGAATCTTTTGATAGCTGATATATAGCTCTACAAAGCATAATTGTTTTAAAAAATTTAAATTTTGAGTGTTATTTAATTATAAAAAATTACCTCTGTTGGACACATTTTCCCTAAAATCTCCAATGCTATACACTCCCTTGCAATGACAGTGCTATCATTAGATTCGTCTTGGTGAGAGAAATCTTTTGATAGGTCATACATAGCTCTACATAGCATAATTCTTTAAAAAAAAATTAAATTATGAGTGGTATTTAATTATCTATAAATTACCTCTTTTGAAGACTTTTTTCCTGATATCTCCAGTTCTATACACTCCCTTGCAATGACATTGCTATCATTAGATTCCTCTTGGTTAGAGAAATCTTTTGATACCTCATACATAGCTCTACATAACATATTTCGCTTTTCAAACTTTGGAATTTGAGTTGTATTGGATAATTAATTATAGTATACACATTTCCATTAATATCTCCAGTTGTATTCACTCCCTTGCAATGAAAGTGGTATCATTAGATTTGTCTTGGTGAGACAAATCTTTTGATAGCTCATATATAGCTCTACAAAGCATAATTCTTTTACAAAAATTTAAATTGTGAGTATTATTTATTTATAAAAAATTACCTCTGTTGGACACATTTTCCCTAAAATCTCCAATGCTATACACTTCCTTGCAATGACAGTGCTATCATTAGATTTGTCTTGGTGAGAGGAATCTTTTGATAGGTCATACATAGCTCTACATAGCATAATTCTTTTAAAAAAATTTAAATTATGAGTGGTATTTAATTATCTATAAATTACCTCTGTTGGAGACATTTTTCCTGATATCTCCAGTTCTATACACTCCCATGCAATGACATTGCTATCATTAGATTCCTCTTGGTTAGGGAAATCTTTTGATACCTCGTACATAGCTCTACATAGCATATTTCGCTTTTCAAACTTTTGAATTTGAGTTGTATTGGATAATTAATTATAGTATACACATTTCCACTAATATCTCCAGTTGTATTCACTCCCTTGCAATGAAAGTGGTATCATTAGATTTGTCTTGGTGAGAGGAATCTTTTGATTGCTCATATATAGCTCTACAAAGCATAATTCTTTTAAAAAAATTTAAATTGTGAGTGTTATTTAATTATAAAAAATTACCTTTGTTGGAAACATTTTCCCTAAAATCTCCAATGCTATACACTCCCCTGCAATGACAGTGCTATCATTAGATTGCTCTTGGTGAGAGGAATCTTTTGGTAGCTCATACATTCCTGTACATATCATATTTCTCTTTTAAAAATTAAAATTATGAGTGTTATTTAATTATCTCAAAATGACATATGTTGGAGATATTTTTACTACTATCTCACGTTCTATACATGCCCCTGCAATGACACTGCTATCATTAGATTGCTTGTGGTGAGAGGACTCTTTTCATAGCGCATACATAGCTGTACATACCATATTTCTCTTTAAAAAATTGAAATTATGAGTATTATTTAATTATCTCAAAATGACCTTTGTTGGAGACATTTTCACTAATATCTCCAGTTCTATAAATGGTCCTGCAATGAAAGTGGTATCATTAGATACCTCTTTCTTAGAGCAATCTTTTAATAGCTCATACATAGCTCTACATAGCATATTTCACTTTTTAAAATTTTTAATATGAGTGATTTTGAATAATGACCTTTAGTATAGACATTTCAATTGATATCTCCAGTTTTATACATGCCCCTGCAATGAAACTGCTATCATTAACCAAATATATTTAACCAAAAAACTTTTTAACAGCAATTGCAACGTTTAAATTGTTCCAATGATTTTTCATTGACTGTTTTCAGGTGTTTTGTCTTTTAACTGTCTAAATGATTCTAGCCAAGTCATTTTTCGACGGCGGATTTGCTTCATCTGCATAAAATGAGAAAGAGTCAAAATTGTGAGACAGGATGGCAATAAATTAACAGAAATATCAAAATATTTTACCGTTAGTGACCTCCGAGGTCTTCTGATTGAAAATGCACCTCGTCTTCTTTTCTGTCAAATGGGAAGGAGTGAAAAATTGTGAGACAGGATAGCAATAAATTGACATGAAATATCGAATATTTTACCTCTGACGAAGGCCCAGGGCTTCTTGACCTTGCCCTTGCATCTTTATGAGGGGAATCTGCCCTTGGTATCTGGCTTGACATCATCTCATCAGCATCGCTCTCAGCATCGGCCTCTACCATTCTATCTTTATCAACATTTTCTTCCTAAAGTTAAAGGGTTTTATAGTTCATATTTTTCTCTACCATGCGAGTTGGCTAAAATTCATTCTCTTCATACCTTGTCCAGGGGTAGCTCTAGTCCTTTTTCTTCCATCTGTGGGGGTGAATCATAAAAAATATTTAATAAAAACCTGAATTATTTGTGAAGGCTCCAATGGAGAATGAGCATTCCCCTGGTGGGTAACCACCCCCAAGTACCCCACCCAAGTTTTGTTGATATCCGTTAAGACTTTTCAACTGAAACATGTAAAATACATGATCCACTAAAGGACCAGAAAATCCACTAAAGGACCACGAGAATCCACTAAAAGACCACAAAGATCCACTAAAGGACCAGAAAATCCACTAAAGGACCATGAGAATCCACTAAAAGACCACAAAGATCCACTAAAGGACCAGCAAATCCACTAAAGGACCAGCGACCGGAAGTAGGCGTGGCAAAAAATTGATGACTACGCCCACATCCCCCCCCGGAATATGGGTCGAGTTGGTAAAATCCCCCCTGAGATACACCTTTCCAAAGTTTAAAAAAATAAAAAAAATACTTTATTTCCTTCTAATAGGAAGTGGCCGTGGCCTATGGTAGGTGACCACGCCCTACATACCCCACCCAAGTTTTGTTGACACCTGTCGAAACCGCCCTCAGATATCACTGTCTGCAAATTTAAAGACGCCTCATTAAGAATAAAAATCCACTCAAGGACCAGGGAAGGAGGTCCAGGCATATTAGTGAGATCAGTGGGTGACGATTTGATTGACAATTATTTTGTATTTTTCAAATATACAATTTTGCCAACAATATTGCAAATATTAAACTAATTGCACGTTATATTTTAATAAAAACATTATCATACACACCTTAAGAGGTCTACCCTTCGATCACAAAGACTCTCACGCCCACACAAGCGATTAAAATGCCAAATTTAGCGATAATTTCTTTATCAACAACACAATAGATTCTCTTCCTCGAAACGAACTTTCACTATTGTCTAAATATAGGATACACCAGAATAACATTTTCCACTTAGAAAAAAAAAAATCCTTAATATTAAAAAATGAAAAATTCAGACATTTTGACTAATAACTCAAGTTCTATACACTCCCCTGCAATGAAACGAATATCGTTAGAATTCTCTTGGTGAGACGAATCTTTTGATAGCTCTTACATAGCTGTACATACCATATTTCTCTTTTAAAAATTAAAACTATGAGTGCTATTTAATTATCTCTAAATGACCTATGTTGGAGACATTTTAACAAATATCTCCAGTTCTATACATGCTCCTGCAATGAAAGTGGTATCATTAGATTTCTCTTTTTGAGAGAAATCTTTTGATAGCCCATACATAGCTATACATAGCATATTTCACTTTTTAAAATTTTTAATTTGAGTGATGTTGAATAATGACCTAGAGTATAGATATTCCAATAATCTCTCCAGTTCTATACATGCCCCTGCAATGAAATTGCTATCATTAGATTCCTTTTGTTGAGAGAAATCTTTTGATATCTCATACATAGCTGTACATACCATATTTTGCTTTTAAAATTGAAATTATGGGTGTTATTTAATTATCTCAAAATGACCTGTATTATAGAAACTTAAGATTTAGCCATTTTCAACCAAAGTTAGGTGGGGTAATTAGGGCGTTGTCCTTAACATTTGACCACGCCCACTTTCGGTTTCGAGTTTTTCGTTCAGATATATGTAAAAAACGCATATTTTAATCGTTAAAAAATGTTTTCAGAAAAATTTCTGGGAATATAAAGTGTTGCATATCACATTAGAAAATACATAAAAAATTTCACGGAATCATACCAATATTTTGGAAAAATCCACTAAAGGACCACCAAAATCCACTAAAGGCCCACAAATCCACTAAAGGACCAGAAAAATCCACTAAAACACCAGAAAATTCCACAAAAGGACCACCTGTATTGTAGGGATTATATTTCATCAAGACTTCATCCATTTTCAACTAAAGTTATGTGGGATAATTAATGATTGGTCCTCAACGTGTGACCACGCCCACTTATGGTGTCGAGTTTTTTGCCCTGAGATATGCGAAAAAACGCATATTTAATTGCAAATATTTTACACAACTTCAATCTTATTTGAGATGTTATGGTAAATACCTTGATAAAAGAGCCTGGAAAATATTTTGATTTCTACGAAATACTGTCAAACTCGAGCGGGGTGATTAGGGCGTGGTCTTTAACATATGACCACGCCCACTTCCGGTTTTGAGTTTTTGAAAACATTTTTAACTACGAAATATACGGTTTTTTACATATCTCAGTGCGAAAAACCCAAAACCGGAAGTGGGCGTGGTCACATGTTAAGATACATGCCCTAATTATCCCACAGAACTTTGGTTAAAAATGAATGAAATCTTGATGAAATATAATCTCTATAATATAGCTGGTCCTTTTGTGAATTTTCCTGGTCCTTAAGTGGATTTGCTGGTCCTTTAGTGGATTTTTCTGGTCCTTTAGTGGATATGTATTTAAACACATATATCAGTCTAAAAAACTCGAAATACTATCAAACTCGGGCGGGGTAACTAGGGCGTGGTCCTAAACACGTGACCAATTCTACTTCCGGTTTCGAGTTTTTAAGACTGATATATGTGTCTAAATACATATCCACTAAAGGACCAGAAAAATCCACTAAAGAACCAGCAAATCCACCAAAGGCCCAGTCAAATCCACGAAAGAACCACCTGAATTATACAGATATCTCATCAAGATTTTATCCATTTCCAACCAAAGCTGGGTGGAAATTAGGGCGTGGTCCTAAACATTTGACAACGCCCACTTCCGGTTTCGTGTTATACACACTGAGATATGTAAAAAATCGCATATTTTCATAGTTAAAACCGTTTTCAGAAAAATTTCTTAGAATATAAAATGTTTAAAATAACATCACAAAACACATAAAAAAAAATTAACAAAAATATATTGAATTCTTAATATTTTGAAAAATTCCACTGAAGGACCATCAAATCCACTAAAAGACCACTAAATCCACTAATAGACCAGTAAAATCCACAAAGGGACCATCTGAATTATTGCTAAAATTTTACCCAACTTCAATCTCAGGTATGATCTCTTTGTAGATACCTTGATCAAAAGTCCGAAGAATATTTCAACGTCAATCAAATTCCGCGAAACTTTAGCAGGGTAATTAGGGCGTGGCGCTTAACATGTGACCACGCCCACTTCCGGTTTCGAGCTTTTTAAAACATTTTTTAACTATGAAAATATACGGTTTTTCACATATATAAGAGGGAAAAACTCCAAACCGGAAGTGGGCATGGTCACATGTTAAGGGATACGCCCTAATTATCCCACCGAAGTTTGGTTGAAAATGGATGAAATCTTGATGAAATAATGTTTATAATCCTGCTAGTCCTTTTGTGGATTTTCCTGGTCCTTAAGTGGATTTGCTCGTCCTTTAGTGGATTTTTCTGGTCCTTTAGTGGATATGTATTTAAACACAGATATATATCAGTTTAAAAAACTCGAAATACTGTCAAACTCGGGCGGGGTAACTAGGGCGTGGTCCTAAACCCGTGACCACTTCCACTTCCGGTTTCGAGTTTTTTACACTGATATATGTGGTTAAATACATATCCACTAAAGGACCAGAAAAATCCACTGAAGGCCCAGCAAATGCACAAAAGGACCAGTAAAACCACAAAAGGACCAGCTGTATTATAGAGATTATATTTCATCAAAATTTCATCCATTTTCAACTAAAGTTAGGTGGGATAATTAGGGCGTGGTCCTTAACATGTGACCACGCCCACTTCCGGTTTCGTGTTATATACACTGATATATGTAAAAAACCGCATATTTCCAAAGTTAAAAACGTTTTCAGAAAAATTTCTGAGAATATAAAATGTTGCAAATCACATCAGAAAATAAATATAAAAATTTCACGGAAATATATTAAATCGGTAATATTTTACACAATTCCACTGAAGGACCATCAAATCCACTAAAAGACCATTAAATCCACTAATAGACCAGTAAATCCACAAAAAGACCACCTGAATTATAGAAACTTAAGATTTAATCCATTTTCGACCAAAGTTAAGTAGGGTGATGAGGGCGTGGTCCAGAACACGTGACCACGCCTACTTTCGGTTTCGTCTTATACACACTGAAATAATTAAAAAAAACGCATATTTTCATAGTTAAAACTGTTTTCAAAAAAAATTCTAAGAATATAAAATGTTTCAAATCACATCAGAAAATACATATAAAAATTTCACGGAAAAATAATTAATTGCTAAAATTTTACCCAACTTCAATCTCAGGTGTGATCTCTTTGTAGATACCTTGATCAAAAAGTCCGGAAAATATTTCGATTTCAACGAAATTCCGCGAAACTTGGGCAGGGTAATTAGGGCGTGGCCCTTAACATGTCACTACGCCCACTTCCGGTTTCGAATTTTTGCCACTGAGATACCTAAAAAATGGCTTTTTTTCACACTTAAAAACGTTTTCTCAAAAATTTCTTAGAATATAAAATGTTGCAAATCACATCAGAAAATACATATAAAAATTTCACAGAAATATATTTAATTTGAAAAAATCCACTAAAACATGAATCCACTGAAGGACCACCAAATCCACCAAAGGACCAGTGAAATCCACAAAAGGACTACCTGTATTATACAGATTATATTTCATCCAGATTTCATCCATTTTCAACCAAAGTTGGGTGGGATAATTAGGGCGTGGTCCTTAACATGTGACCACGCCCACTTCCTGTTTCGAGCTTTTTAAAACATTTATTTAACTATGAAAATATATGGTTTTTCACATATCTCAGAGGGAAAAACTCCAAACCGGAAGTCGGCATGGTCACATGTTAAGGCCGACGCCTTAATTATCCCACCGAAGTTTGGTTGAAAATGGATGAAATCTTGATGAAATATAATGTTTATAATCCTGCTAGTCCTTTTGTGGATTTTCCTGGTCCTTAAGTGGATTTGCTCGTCCTTTAGTGGATTTTTCTGGTCCTTTAGTGGATATGTATTTAAACACATATATCAGTCTAAAAAACTCGAAATACTATCAAACTCGGGCGGGGTAACTAGGGCGTGGTCCTAAACACGTGACCACTTCCACTTCCGGTTTCGAGTTTTTAAGACTGATATATGTGTCTAAATACATATCCACTAAAGGACCAGAAAAATCCACTAAAGGCCCAGCAAATGCACAAAAGGACCAGTAAAATCCACAAAAGGACCAGCTGTATTATAGAGATTATATTTCATCAAAATTTCATCCATTTTCAACTAAAGTTAGGTGGGATAATTAGGGCGTGGTCCTTAACATGTGACCACGCCCACTTCCGGTTTCGAGTTTTAGACACTGAGATATGTGAAAAATTCTTATTTAAAGGATTAAAAAACATTTTCTAAAAAAATTCTTAGAATATAAATGTTTTAAATCACATCAGAAAATACATATAAAAATTTCACGGAAAAATAATTAATTGCTAAAATTTTACCCAACTTCAATCTCAGGTGTGATCTCTTTGTAGATACCTTGATCAAAAAGTCCGAAGAATATTTCAACGTCAATCAAATTCCGCGAAACTTTAGCAGGGTAATTAGGACGTGGCCCTTAACATGTGACCACGCCCACTTCCGGTTTCGAGTTTTTCCCCCTGAGATACCTAAAAAATGGCTTTTTTTCATACTTAAAAACGTTTTTTAAAAATTTCTTAGAATATAAAATGTTGCAAATCACATCAGAAAATACATATAAAAATTTCACGGAAATATATTAATTTGAAAAATCCACTAAAACATGAATCCACTCAAGGACCACCAAATCCACCAAAGGACCAGTGAAATCCACAAAAGGACTACCTGTATTATACAGATTATATTTCATATAGATTTCATCCATTTTCAACCAAAGTTAGGTGGGATAATTAGGGCGTGGTCCTTAACATGTGACCACGCCCACTTCCTGTTTCGAGCTTTTAAAACATTTTTAACTATGAAAATATACGGTTTTTCACATATATCAGAGGGAAAAACTCCAAACCGGAAGTGGGCATGGTCACATGTTAAGGGATACGCCCTAATTATCCCACCGAAGTTTGGTTGAAAATGGATGAAATCTTGATGAAATATAATGTTTATAATCCTGCTAGTCCTTTTGTGGATTTTCCTGGTCCTTAAGTGGATTTGCTCGTCCTTTAGTGGATTTTTCTGGTCCTTTAGTGGATATGTATTTAAACACATATATCAGTTTAAAAAAGAAATTCTGTCAAACTCGGGCGGGGTAACTAGGGCGTGGTCCTAAACACGTGACCACTTCCACTTCCGGTTTCGAGTTTTTAAGACTGATATATGTGTCTAAATACATATCCACTAAAGGACCAGAAAAATCCACTAAAGGCCCAGCAAATGCACAAAAGGACCAGTAAAATCCACAAAAGGACCAGCTGTATTATAGAGATTATATTTCATCAAAATTTCATCCATTTTCAACTAAAGTTAGGTGGGATAATTAGGGCGTGGTCCTTAACATGTGACCACGCCCACTTCCGGTTTCGAGTTTTAGACACTGAGATATGTGAAAAATTCTTATTTAAAGGATTAAAAAACATTTTCAAAAAAAATTCTTAGAATAAAAATGTTTTAAATCACATCAGAAAATACATATAAAAATTTCACGAAAAAATAATTAATTGCTAAAATTTTACCCAACTTCAATCTCAGGTGTGATCTCTTTGTAGATACCTTGATCAAAAAGTCCGAAGAATATTTCAACATCAATCAAATTCCGCGAAACTTTAGCAGGGTAATTAGGGCGTGGCCCTTAACATGTGACCTCGCCCACTTCCGGTTTCGAGTTTTTCCCACTGAGATACCTAAAAAATTGCTTTTTTTCATACTTAAAAACGTTTTCTCAAAAATTTCTTAGAATATAAAATGTTCCAAATCACATCAGAAAATACATATAAAAATTTCACGGAAATATATTTAATTTGAAAAAATCCACTAAAACATGAATCCACTCAAGGACCACCAAATCCACCAAAGGACCAGTGAAATCCACAAAAGGACTACCTGTATTATACAGATTATATTTCATATAGATTTCATCCATTTTCAACCAAAGTCGGATGGGATAATTAGGGCGTGGTCCTTAACATGTGACCACGCCCATTCCTGTTTCGAGCTTTTTAAAACATTTTTTAACTATGAAAATATACGGTTTTTCACATATATCAGAGGGAAAAACTCCAAACCGGAAGTGGGCATGGTCACATGTTAAGGGATACGCCCTAATTATCCCACCGAAGTTTGGTTGAAAATGGATGAAATCTTGATGAAATATAATGTTAATAATCCTGCTAGTCCTTTTGTGGATTTTCCTGGTCCTTAAGTGGATTTGCTCGTCCTTTAGTGGATTTTTCTGGTCCTTTAGTGGATATGTATTTAAACACATATATCAGTTTAAAAAACTCGAAATTCTGTCAAACTCGGGCGGGGTAACTAGGGCGTGGTCCTAAACACGTGACCACTTCCACTTCCGGTTTCGAGTTTTTAAGACTGATATATGTGTCTAAATACATATCCACTAAAGGACCAGAAAAATCCACTAAAGGCCCAGCAAATGCACAAAAGGACCAGTAAAATCCACAAAAGGACCAGCTGTATTATAGAGATTATATTTCATCAAAATTTCATCCATTTTCAACTAAAGTTAGGTGGGATAATTAGGGCGTGGTCCTTAACATGTGACCACGCCCACTTCCGGTTTCGAGTTTTAGACACTGAGATATGTGAAAAATTCTTATTTAAAGGAAAAAAAACATTTTCAAAAAAAATTCTTAGAATATAAAATGTTTTAAATCACATCAGAAAATACATATAAAAATTTCACGGAAAAATAATTAATTGCTAAAATTTTACCCAACTTCAATCTCAGGTGTGATCTTTTGTAGATACCTTGATCAAAAAGTCCGAAGAATATTTCAACGTCAATCAAATTCCGCAAACTTTAGCAGGGTAATTAGGACGTGGCCCTTAACATGTGAACGCCCACTTCCGGTTTCGAGTTTTTCCCACTGAGATACCTAAAAAATGGCTTTTTTTCATACTTAAAAACGTTTTCTCAAAAATTTCTTAGAATATAAAATGTTGCAAATCACATCAGAAAATACATATAAAAATTTCACGGAAATATATTTAATTTGAAAAAATCCACTAAAACATGAATCCACTCAAGGACCACCAAATCCACCAAAGGACCAGTGAAATCCACAAAAGGACTACCTGTATTACACAGATTATATTTCATAGATTTCATCCATTTTCAACCAAAGTTGGGTGGGATAATTAGGGCGTGGTCCTTAACATGTGACCACGCCCACTTCCTGTTTCGAGCTTTTTAAAACATTTTTTAACTATGAAAATATACGGTTTTTCACATATATCAGAGGGAAAAACTCCAAACCGGAAGTGGGCATGGTCACATGTTAAGGACGCCCTAATTATCCCACCGAAGTTTGGTTGAAAATGGATGAAATCTTGATGAAATATAATGTTTATAATCCTGCTAGTCCTTTTGTGGATTTTCCTGGTCCTTAAGTGGATTTGCTCGTCCTTTAGTGGATTTTTCTGGTCCTTTAGTGGATATGTATTTAAACACATATATCAGTCTAAAAAACTCGAATACAAACTCGGGCGGGGTAACTAGGGCGTGGTCCTAAACACGTGACCACTTCCACTTCCGGTTTCGAGTTTTTAAGACTGATATATGTCTAAATACATATCCACTAAAGGACCAGAAAAATCCACTAAAGGCCAGCAAATCACAAAGGCCAGTAAATCCACAAAGACCACTGATTATACAGATTATATTCATCAAATTTCATCCATTTCAACTAAAGTTGGGTGGATAATTAGGGCGTGGTCCTAACATGTGACACGCCCACTTCCGGTTTCGTGTTATACACACTGAGATATGTAAAAAATCGCATATTTTATAGTTAAAAGTTTTCAGAAAAATTCTTAGAAACAAAATTTTAACATCAAAACATAAAATTAACTTAGAATTAAATTTTAAAAATCAGAAAAATCATACTAAAAGATTCACGAAGTAAAATAAATAATTATTGCTAAAATTTTACCCAACTTCAATCTCAGGTGTGATCTCTTTGTAGATACCTTGATCAAAAAGTCCGAAGAATATTTCAACGTCAATCAAATTCCGCGAAACTTTAGCAGGGTAATTAGGACGTGGCCCTTAACATGTGACCACGCCCACTTCCGGTTTCGAGTTTTTCCCACTGAGATACCTAAAAAATGGCTTTTTTTCATACTTAAAAACGTTTTCTCAAAAATTTCTTAGAATATAAAATGTTGCAAATCACATCAGAAAATACATATAAAAATTTCACGGAAATATATTTAATTTGAAAAAATCCACTAAAACATGAATCCACTCAAGGACCACCAAATCCACCAAAGGACCAGTGAAATCCACAAAAGGACTACCTGTATTAT
>NW_021163819.1:0-22507 GCF_004324835.1 Dendronephthya gigantea | reverse complement strand
TTTAACACATCGGAGACCATTGTTTTCGCCACTAGACCAGAAGGTCTTGTGCTGAACGGTTATGGTTATTTAATTTACTTTATCCTTTTCACGAAGTTCATAATGAAAAACGGTTATGGTAGGATTCGCACCATCGATTTACCACTTGGAAGACCATCCTCCTCGCCACTCGACTACAAGGTCTTGTGCTGGATGGCCTTGGTTATTTAGTTTTCTTTATCCTTTTACGAAGTTCATAATAAAAAAAGCTTTTGGCAGGATTCGACCCATCAATTTAACACTTGGGAGACCATCGTCCTCGCAACTAGACCGCAAGGTCTTGTGCTGAATGACCCTGGTTATTTAGTCAACCTTATCCTTTCACGAAGTTCATAATAAAAAATAGTTTTGGCAGGATTCGAAACATCGATTTAACACTTGGGAGAAAATTGTCTTAGCCACTTGACCACAAGTTCTTTGGGTGAACGGCTATGTTTATTTGATCTACTTTACTGTTTTAACGAAGTTCATAATGAAAAAGGGTTATGGTAGGATTCGAACCATCGATTTACCACTTGGGAGACCATCTCCCTCGCCACTAGACAGCAAGAGCTTGTGCTGAACGGTAATGGTCATTTAATTTTTTTATCCTTTTAACGAAGTTCATAATGAAAACGGTTAAGGTAGGATTCGAACCATTGATTTAACACTTGGGAGACCATCGTCTTCGCCTTATTTAGTTTACTTTATCCTTTCACGAAGCTCATAATAAAAAAATGGTTATGGTAGGATTCGAACCATCGATTTACCACTTCTGAGACCATTGTCCTCGCGACTAGACTGCAAGATCTTTTGCTGGATGGCTATGGTTATTTAGTTTACTTTATCCTTTTACGAAGTTCATAATGAAAACGATTCGAACCATCGATTTAACACTTGGGAGACCATCGTCTTCGCCTCTAGACCGCAAGGATTTGTGCTGGATGACCATGGTTATTTAGTTTACTTTACCCTTTCCACGAAGTTCATAATGAAAAACGGTTATGGTAGGATTAGAACCAACGATTTACCACTTGGGAGACCATTGCACTTGGGAAACATCGGTTTAACACTTGGGGGAAAATTTTCTTAGCCACTAGACCACAAGTTCTTCGGGGGAACGGCTATGTTTATTTGATCTACTTTATCGTTTTCACGAAGTTCATAATGAGAAAAGGTTAAGGTAGGGTTCGAACCATCGATTTAACGCTTGGGAGACCATCGTCTTCGCCTCTAGACCGCAAGGTCTTGTGCTGGATGACCATGGTTATTTAGTTTACTTTATCCTTTCACGAAGCTCATAATAAAAAATGGTTATGGTAGGATTCGAACCATCGATTTACCACTTCTGAGACCATTGTCCTCGCCACTAGACTGCAAGATCTTTTGCTGGATGGCCATGGTTATTTAGTTTACTTTATCCTTATACGAAGTTCATAATGAAAACGATTCGAACCATCGATTTAACACTTGGGAGACCATCGTCTTCGCCTCTAGACCGCAAGGTCTTGTGCTGGATGACCATGGTTATTTAGTTTACTTTACCCTTTCCACGAAGTTCATAATGAAAAACGGTTATGGTAGGATTAGAACCAACGATTTACCACTTAGGAGACCATCGCCCTTCGCCACTAGACAGCAAGATCTTGTGCTGAACGGTTATGGTTATTTAATTTACTTTATCCTTTTAACGAAGTTCATAATGAAAACGGGTTATGGTAGGATTCGAATTATCGATTTAAGACTTGGGAGACCATCATCTTCGCCTCTAGACTGCAAGATCTTGTGCTGGATGGCCATGGTTATTTAGTTTACTTTATCCTTTTACGAAGTTCATAATGAAAAATGGTTTTGGCAGGATTCGAAACATCGATTTACTACTTAAAAGACAGTTGTATTAGCCGTTAGACTG
The DNA here is from genome assembly GCF_004324835.1 of Dendronephthya gigantea. Classification (NCBI taxonomy): domain Eukaryota; kingdom Metazoa; phylum Cnidaria; class Anthozoa; order Malacalcyonacea; family Nephtheidae; genus Dendronephthya; species Dendronephthya gigantea. The sequence goes on along the minus strand of NW_021163819.1, from coordinate 20,577 downwards.
CAAGGTCTTGTGCTGAACGGCGATGGTTATTTAATTTACTTTATTCTTTTCACGAAGTTCATAATGAAAAAGTCATGGCATGATTCTAACCATCGATTTACTACTTGGGAGACGATTGTCTTCGCCATTAGGCTGCAAGATCTTTGCTGAGCGGTTATGGTTATTTAATTTTCTTTATCCTTTTCACGAAGTTCATAATGAAAAAGTCATGGAAGGATTCTAACCATCGATTTACTACTTGGGAGACGATTGTCTTCGCCAGTAGGCGGCAAGATCTTTTGCTGAGCGTTTATGGTTATTTAATTTGCTTTATCCTTTTCACGAGGTTCATAATGAAAAAGGTTATTGTAGGATTCGAATCATCGATTTAACACTTGGGAGACAATTGACTTAGCCACTAGAATGCAAGATCTTGTGCTGAACAGCCATGGTTATTTAATTTACTTTATTCCTTTCACGAAGTTCATAATGAAAAACAGTTATGGTAGGATTCGAACCATCGATTTACCACTTGGGAGACCATCCTCCTCGCCACTCGACTACATGGTTATTTAGTTTACTTTCTCCTTTTACGAAGTTCATAATAAAAAAAAGAACCTTTTGGCAGGATTCGAAACATCGATTTAACACTTGGGAGACCATTGTCTTCGCCACTAGGCCACAAGTCTTGTGCTGCACGGTTATGGTTATTTAATTTACTTTATCCTTTTCACGAAGTTCATAATAAAAACGGTTATGGTAGGATTCGCCATCGATTTAACACTTGGGAGACCATCGTCTTCACCACTAGACCGCAAGGTCTTGTGCTGGATGACTATGGTTATTTAGTTTACTTTATCCTTTCACGAAGTTCATAATAAAAAATGGTTTTGGCAGGATCCGAAACATCGATTTAACACTTGGGAGAATTTCTTAGTCACTAGACCACAAGTTCTTCGGGAGAACGGCTGTGTTTATTTATCTACTTTATCGTTTTCAAGAAGTTCAAATGAAAAACTGTTTCATAGGATTCCAACCATCGATTTAACACTTGGGAGACCATTGTTTTCGCCACTAGACCACAAGGTCTTCTGCTGAACAGTTATGGTTATTTAATTTACTTTATCCTTTTCGAAGTTCATAATGAAAACGGTTTGGTAGGATTTGAACCATCGATTTAACACTTGGGAGACCATCGTTTCGCCACTAGACCACAAGTCTTGTGCTGGATGGCTATGGTTATTTAGTTTACTTTACCCTTTCCACGAAGTTCATAATGAAAAACGGTTATGGTAGGATTCGAACCATCGATTTACCACTTATGAGACCATTGTCTCGCCACTAACGCAAGATCTTGTGCTGAATGGCCATGGTTATTTATCTACTTTATTCTTTTCACGAAGTTCATAATGAAAAAGGTCATGGCACGATTCGAACCATCGATTTAACACTTGGGAGAAAATCATCTTCGCCACTAGACCACAAGGTCTTGTGCTGGATGACCCTAGTTATTTAGTCTACTTTATCCTTTCATGAAGTTCATAATAAAAAAGTTTTAGCAGGATTCGAAACATCGATTTACCACTTAAGAGACATTGTCTTCGCCACTAGACGCAAGGTCTTGTGCTGAACGGTCATGGTTATTTAATTACTTTATTCTTTTCACAAAGTTCATAATGAAAAAGGTCATGGCAGGATTCTAACCATCGATTTACTTGGGAGACGATTGTCTTCGCCACTAGACTGCAAGTTCTTGTGCTGAACGGTTATGGTTATTTATTTACTTTATCCTTTTCACGAAGTTCATAATGAAAACGGTTATGGTAGGATTCGAACCATCGATTTAACACTTGAGACCATCGTCTTCGCCTCTAGACGCAAGGTCTTGTGCTGGATGACCATGGTTATTTAGTTTACTTTATCCTTTCACGAAGTTCATAATAAAAATGGTTATGGTAGGATTCGAACCATCGATTTACACTTTGGGAGACCATTGTCTTCGCCACTAGACTGCAAGTCTTTTGTGCTGGATTGCCATGGTTATTTAGTTTACTTTATCCTTTTACGAAGTTCATAATGAAAACGGTTATGGTACAATTCGAACCATCGATTTAACACTTGGGACCATCGTCTTCGCCTCTAGACCGCAAGGTCTTGTGCTGGATGACCATGGTTATTTAGTTTACTTTACCCTTTCACGAAGTTCATAATGAAAAACGGTTATGGTAGGATTCGAACATCGATTTACCACTTGGGAGACCATCGCCCTCGCCACTAGACAGCAAGATCTTGTGCTGAACGGTTATGGTTATTTAATTTACTTTATCCTTTTAACGAAGTTATAATGAAAACGGTTATGGTAGGATTCGAACCATCGATTTAAGACTTGGAGACCATCATCTTCGCCTCTAGACAGCAAGGTCTTGTGCTGGATGACCATGGTTATTTAGTTTACTTTATCCTTTCACGAAGTTCATAATAAAAAATGGTTTTGGCAGGATTCGAAACATCGATTTAACACTTGGGAGAATTTTCTTAGCCACTAGACCACAAGTTCTTGGGAACGGCTATGTTTATTTGATCTACTTTATTTTTCACGAAGTTCATAATGAGAAAAGGTTAAGGTAGGGTTCGAACCATCGATTTAACACTTGGGAGACCATTGTTTGCCACTAGACCACCAATCTTGTGCTGGCTGACCTGGTTATTTAGTTACTTTTCCTTTCACGAAGTTCATAAAAAAAGTTTGCGGGATTCAAAACATCGATTTAACACTTGGGAGAATTGTCTTGCCAAGACCACAAGTTTTCGGGAACGGCTATGGTTATTTGATCTACTTTACCGTTCTCACGAAGTTCATAATGAAAACGGTTATGGTAGGATTCGAACCATCGATTTGCCACTTTGAGACCATGTCTCGCCACTAGACGCAAGTCTTGTGCTGGATGCCATGGTTATTTAGTTTACTTTATCCTTTACGAAGTTCATAATGAAAACGGTTATGGTACGATTCGAACCATCGATTTAACACTTCGGAGACCATCGTCTTCGCCACTAGACCGCAAGGTCTTGTGCTGGATGACCATGGTTATTTAGTTACTTTATCCTTTTCACGAAGTTCATAATAAAAAAGTTTAGCAGGATTCGAACATCGATTTCACTTAAGAGACATTGTCTTCCACTAGACTGCAAGGTCTTGTGCTGAACGGTTATGGTTATTTATTTATTTATCCTTTTCACGAAGTTCATAATGAAAACGGTTATGGTAGGATTCGAGCCATTATTTAACACTTGGGAGACCATCGTCTTCGCCACTAGACCACAAGGTCTTGTACTTGACGGCTATGGTTTTTGTTTACTTTACCCTTTTACGAAGTTCATAATAAAAAATGGTTTGGCAGGATTCGAAACATCGATTTACCACTTAAGACATTGTTTCGCCATTAGACTGCAAGTCTTGTGCTGAACGGCATGGTTATTTAATTACTTTATTCTTTTCACGAAGTTCATAATAAAAAGTCATGGCAGGATTCTAACCATCGATTTACACTTGGGAGATTGTCTTCGCCAGTAGCGGCAAGATCTTTGCTGAGCGGTTATGGTTATTTATTTGCTTTATCCTTTCACGAAGTTCATAATGAAAAAGTTATGGTAGGATTCGAACATCGATTTAACACTTGGAGACAATTGACTTAGCCACTAGAATGCAAGATCTTGTGCTAACAGCCATGGTTATTTAATTTACTTTATTCCTTTCACGAAGTTCATAATGAAAAACGGTTATGGTAGGATTCGAACCATCGATTTACACTTGGGAGACCATCTCTCGCCACTAGACTACAAGGTCTTGTGCTGGATGGCCATGGTTATTTAGTTACTTTATCCTTTTACGAAGTTCATAATAAAAGAAAGTTTTGGCTGGATTCGAACATCGATTTAACACTTGGGAGACCATTGTCTTCGCCACTAGACAAGTCTTGTGCTGACGGTTATGGTTATTTATTTACTTTATCCTTTTCACGAAGTTCATAATGAAAAACGGTTATGGTAGGATTCACCATCGATTTAACACTTGGGAGACCATCGTCTTACCACTAGACCGCAAGGTCTTGTGCTGGATGCATGGTTATTTAGTTTACTTTATCCTTTCACGAAGTTCATGATAAAAATGGTTTGGCAGGATTCGAACATCGATTTACACTTGGGAGAAATTTTCTTAGCCACTAGACACAAGTTCTTGGAGAACGGCTATGGTTATTTATCTACTTTATCTTTTCACGAAGTTCATAATGAAAAACGGTTATGGTAGGATTCGAACCATCGATTTAACACTTGGGAGACCATTGTTTCGCCACTAGACCACAAGTCTTGTGCTGAAGGTATGGTTATTTAATTTACTTTATCCTTTTCACGAAGTTCATAATGAAAACGGTTATGGTAGGATTCGAACCATCGATTTAACACTTGGGAGACCATCGTCTTCGCCACTAGACCACAAGGTCTTGTGCTGGATGGCTATGGTTATTTAGTTTACTTTACCCTTTCACGAAGTTCATAATGAAAAACGGTTATGGTAGGATTCAAACCATCGATTTACCACTTTGAGACCATTGTCTCGCCACTAACGCAAGATCTTGTGCTGAATGGCCATGGTTATTTAATCTACTTTATTCTTTTCACGAAGTTCATAATGAAAAAGGTCATGGCACGATTCGAACCATCGATTTAACACTTGGGAGAAATCGTCTTCGCCACTAGACCACAAGGTCTTGTGCTGGATGACCCTAGTTATTTCAGTCTACTTTATCCTTTCACGAAGTTCATAATAAAAATAGTTTTAGCAGGATTCGAAACATCGATTTACCACTTAAGAGACAGTTGTCTTAACCATTAGACTGCAAGGTCTTGTGCTGAACGGTCATGGTTATTTAACTTACTTTATTCTTTTCACGAAGTTCATAATGAAAAAGGTCATGGCAGGATTCGAACCATCGATTTACATTTGGGAGACATTGTCTTCGCCACTAGACTGCAAGTTCTTGTGCTGAACGGTTATGGTTATTTAATTTATTTATCCTTTTCACGAAGTTCATAATGAAAACGGTTATGGTAGGATTCGACCATTCGATTTAACACTTGGGAGACCATCGTCTTCGCCACTAGACCACAAGGTCTTGTACTTGATGGCCATGGTAATTTAGTTTACTTTCCTTTTACGAAGTTCATAATAAAAAATGGTTTGGCAGGATTCGAACATCGATTTACCACTTAAGACATTGTTTAGCCATAGACTGCAAGGTCTTCTGCTGAATATGGTTATTTAGTTTACTTTATTCTTTTCACGAAGTTCATAATGAAAAGGTCATGTCAGGATTCGAACCATCGATTTACACTTGGGAGACAATTGTCTTAGCCACTAGACACAAGATCTTGTGCTGAAGGCTATGGTTATTTATCTACTTTATTCTTTTCACGAAGTTCATAATGAAAAAGGTATGGCAGGATTCGAACCATCGATTTACACTTGGGAGACATTGTCTTCCCACTAGAGCAAGATCTTGTGCTGACGGCCATGGTTATTTTTACTTTATCTTTTCACGAAGTTCATAATAAAAACGGTTATGGTAGGATTCGAACCATCGATTTAACACTTGGGAGACCATCGTCTTCGCCACTAGACCACAAGTCTTGTGCTGGTTGACCCTGGTTATTTAGTCTACTTTATCCTTTCACGAAGTTCATAATAAAAATAGTTTTGGCGGGATTCGAAACATCGATTTAACACTTGGGAGAAAATTGTCTTGCCACAAGACCACAAGTTCTTGCGTGAACTGCTATGTTTATTTGATCTATTTTACCGTTTTCACGAAGTTCATAATGAAAAACGGTTATGGTAGGATTCGAACCATCGATTTACCACTTTGAGACCATTGTCTTCGCCACTAGACGCAAGTCTTGTGCTGGATGGCATGGTTATTTAGTTCTACTTTATCCTTTTACGAAGTTCATAATGAAAACGGTTATGGTAGGATTCGAACCATCGATTTAACACTTGGGAGACCATCGTCTTCGCCACTAGACGCAAGGTCTTGTGCTGGATGACCTGGTTATTTAGTCTACTTTATCCTTTCACGAAGTTCATAATAAAAATGGTTTTGCAGGATTCGAACATCGATTTAACACTTGGGAGAAATGTCTTGCCACTAGACCACAAGTTCTTCGGGTGAACGGCTATGTTTATTTGATCTACTTTACCGTTTTACGAAGTTCATAATGAAAAACGGTTATGGTAGGATTCGAACCATCGATTTACCACTTAGACCATGTCTTCGCCACTAGACGCAAGGTCTTGTGCTGATGGCCATGGTTATTTAGTTTACTTTATCCTTTTCACGAAGTTCATAATGAAAAGGTTATGGTAGGATTCGAACCATCGATTTACACTTGGGAGATGTCTTCGCCTCTAGACGCAAGTCTTGTGCTGATGCATGGTTATTTAGTTTACTTTACCTTTTCACGAAGTTCATAATGAAAAACGGTTATGGTAGGATTCGAACCATCGATTTACCACTTGGGAGACCATCGTCTCGCCACTAGACAGCAAGATCTTGTGCTGAACGGATGGTTATTTATTTACTTTATCCTTTTACGAAGTTCATAATGAAAACGGTTATGGTAGGATTCGAACCATCGATTTAACACTTGGGAGACCATCGTCTTCGCCACTAGACGCAAGGTCTTGTGCTGGATGACCCTGGTTATTTAGTCTACTTTATCCTTTCACGAAGTTCATAAAAAATATTTTGCGGGATTCGAACATCGATTTAACACTTGGGAGAAAATTGTCTTTGCCACAAGACCACAAGTCTTCGGGTGAACGGCTATGTTTATTTGATCTATTTTACCGTTCTTACGAAGTTCATAATGAAAAACGGTTATGGTAGGATTCGAACATCGATTTACACTTGGGAGAATGTCTTCGCCACTAGCCACAAGTCTTGTGCTGACGGTTATGGTTATTTATTACTTTATCCTTTTCACGAAGTTCATAATGAAAACGGTTATGGTAGGATTCGAACCATCGATTTAACACTTGGGAGACCATCGTCTTCGCCACTAGACCAAGGTCTTGTGCTGGATGACCCTGGTTATTTAGTCTACTTTATCCTTTCACGAAGTTCATAATAAAAAATAGTTTTGGCAGGATTCGAAACATCGATTTAACACTTGGGAGAAAATTGTCTTCCACAAGACCACAAGTTCTTTGCGTGAACGGCTATGTTTTTTTGATCATTTTACCGCTTTCACGAAGTTCATAATGAAAAACGGTTATGGTAGGATTCGAACCATCGATTTACACTTTGAGACCATTGTCCTCGCCACTAGACGCAAGATCTTGTGCTGGATGGCCATGGTTATTTAGTTTACTTTATCCTTTTACGAAGTTCATAATGAAAACGGTTATGGTAGGATTCGAACCATCGATTTAACACTTGGGAGACCATGTCTTCGCCACTAGACCGCAAGGTCTTGTGCTGGATGCCATGGTTATTTAGTTTACTTTATCCTTTCACGAAGTTCATAATAAAAAACGGTTTGGTAGGATTCGAACATCGATTTAACTTGGGAGAATTGTCTCGCCACTAGACACAAGATCTTGTGCTGAACGGCTATGGTTATTTATTACTTTATCCTTTTAACGAAGTTCATAATGAAAACGGTTATGGTAGGATTCGAACCATCGATTTAACACTTGGGAGACCATCGTCTTCGCCACTAGACGCAAGGTCTTGTGCTGGATGCCCTGGTTATTTAGTCTACTTTATCCTTTCACGAAGTTCATAATAAAAATTTTTGGCGGGATTCGAAACATCGATTTAACACTTGGGAGAAAATTGTCTTGCCACAAGACCACAAGTTCTTGGTGAACGGCTATTATTTATTTACTTTTTCTTTTACGAAGTTCATAATGAAAAACGGTTATGGTAGGATTCGAACAATCGATTTAACTCTTGGGAGAAAATCGTCTTCGCCACTAGGCCACAAGGTCTTGTGCTGCACGGTTATGGTTATTTAATTTACTTTATCCTTTTCACGAAGTTCATAATGAAAAACGGTTATGGTAGGATTCGTCCCATCGATTTAACACTTGGGAGACCATCGTCTTCGCCACTAGACCGTAAGGTCTTGTGCTGGATGACCCTGGTTATTTAGTCTGCTTTATCCTTTCACGAAGTTCATAATAAAAAATAGTTTTGGCAGGATTCAAAACATCGATTTAACATGCACTTGGGAGAAAATTGTCTTAGCCACCAGACCACGAGTTCTTTGCGTGAACGGCTATGTTTATTTGATCACTTTATCGCTTTCACGAAATTCATAATGAAAAAAGTTATGGTAGGATTCGAACCATCGATTTAACAGTTGGGAGACCATCGCCTTCGCCACTAGACCAAAAGGTCTTGTGCTGGATGGCTATGGTTATTTAGTTTACCTTACCCTTTGTACGAAGTTCATAATGAAAAACGGTTGTGGTAGGTTTCGAACCATCGATTTACCACTTCTGAGACCATTGTCCTCGCCACTAGACTGCAAGATCTTGTGCTGGATGGCCATGGTTATTTAGTTTACTTTATCCTTTTACGAAGTTCACAATAAAAAATAGTTTTGGCAGGATTCCAAACATCGATTTAAAACTTTGGAGAAAATTGTCTTGGCCACTAGACCACAAGTTCTTCGGGGAACAGCTATGTTTATTTGATCTACTTTATCGTTTTCACGAAGATCATAATGAAAAAACGGTTATGGTAGGATTCGAACCATCGATTTAACACATGGGAGACCATCGTCTTCGCCACTAGACCAAAAGGTCTTGTGCTGGATGCCCATGGTTATTTATTTTACTTCATTCTTTTCATGAAGTTCATAATGAAAAATGGTTTTGGCAGGATTCGAAACATCGATTTACTACTTAGGAGACAGTTGTCTTAGCCACTAGTCTGCAAGGTCTTGTGCTGAACGGCCATGGTTATTTAGTTTACTTTATTCTTTTCACGAAGTTCATAATGAAAAAAGGTCATGGCAGGATTCGAACCATCGATTTAACACTTGGGAGACAATTGCATTAGCCACTAGACTACAAGATCTTATGGAGAATGGCCATGGTTATTTAATTACTGCATTTCTTTTGACGAAGTTTATAATGAAAATCGGTTATGGTAGGATTCGAACCATCGATTTACCGCATGGGAGACAATTGTCTTCTCCAATCGACTACAAGTACTTGTGCTGAACGGCCATGTTCATTTAATTTACTTTTTCCTTTTCACAGATTTATAATGAAACACGGTTATGGTAGGATTCGAGCAATCGATTTGCCACTTGGGAGACCATTTCAGTTTGACAACCTTCAATCCAGCTGTTTTTGTAGCATTCTAGTAAAATTTTGTATGTTCCTTCACAGGCAGCTAGTGATCTAGAATAAAAATAACCAATGATTCAATATTTTGTCCACCACCACCCAAGGTGTGTGTACATAGCTTTTACTAGTAAACAACTCTAATATTCTTTCCCTGAACAAGTAAAGTTGTCGGGTTTAAATAGAAATAAGCACACTTACAATGATTTCACAACTTCTTCTTCTTCTCGTTCCCGTTTGCTTCTATCCGATTCGTTAAACAAGTTTTTAAAGAAATTCTCTAAAGCTGATAACGTGATGTTATCATTGAATCACCATCTTTTGGTGTATGGAAATGAACATTGTGTTTTCGTACTGCTTAATTCACGACCAATATGTCAGTTGGTCGGCAGCTCTATATATTTTTTATGATATTTATTTCATCTAACGAGTTTCGTACATCTCGACCAATTAATATGGCATTTAAGAGTACTAATTGCACGGATTTGGATGGATTGGCTGCGGATGGCATAACCTTGAGTATTTGTGGAGATATTGCTTTTCGATGTCGGGTCAACATACAACGAGTTGGTTTTGAACCTAAATACAAAGTCTCATTTGCGATTGCTAAAGAAACGAAACATGGATTTGTTAGTCTAGTCCTGTGTACGAAGCCTTCAAGCAGGATCTAACAATGTGTGTGGATGTTTCGCCTAATCCTGGTCCTCAAACTTTTGATAATAATCAGTCGGATGAGATGTCTGAACATCGAAAGCAGTTACGTTTGATGAACACGTTTCGACCCGCTAATAATCCTGAGGAGCTTAGTTCAATGCTTGGGCAGTTGAATCTACAGAAAGGTTGGTTGTTCCATATGACCTTAGGAATATTTGCTATAATACCTACTTCGCAAACACCACCGCCACACTATACAATCACTATCATCCTGCAAATCATCAGGAAGCTATCCCTGTTAGAATCACGGACCGTGTCCCAAAGCCTGTAAATATATATGGCAGAAATTATATTAAGAGAATCAATCTCATCAATATTCCTTTATCAGGCATTGCCAACACTCCTGGTACAGCTGTTACTCAGCTTTGTTCTTTTGGTCTTCTCAACTGACGGTCTATTCAGAACAAAGCGAATTTAGTCAAAGACTATGTGGTTGAGAATGAATTTGATATATTTGCGATTACAGAAACCTGGCTTCACCCTGACAAATTTGATCATATATCTTTTGGGAATTTCACCCCGAAGGGCTACTCCTTTAACAATATCTCGAGACAACAAGGTAGAGGGGGAGGCATTGGTATACTATACAACAACACTTTAAAAGTCAAGCTGGACTCGGCGAAAATGTTCTCACATATTAAGTCTTTCGAAGTGATGGGTATGCAAATCAATGTGTCATCTCAAATTCTAAATATAATCGTATTATATCGACCTCCATGTAGACGATAAGTCGGAATTAACAACAAAAAAAATTCTCAATCTTGTTGATTCTTTTAATCTAGAACAACGTGTACAACAACCAACACACTTTGCTGGTCACACGTTAGACCTTATCTTGTCTCGCCATGAGGAAAATATTGTTCAATCTATTGACGTTCATGATCCATCTATATCTGACCATTACACGGTTACATATGAACTCAATTTTAAAAAACCATTGTTTCAGAGAAGGGTCGTGGAGTCACGTAAAATTAAAGCAATCAATATGGACTCGTTCCTTAATGAAATTAGGCTATCTCCGATTAACACTGGGAACACGGCTGATATAAGTGCGAAAGTCAACCAATACAACTCGGAGCTGCCCAAAATTCTGGATCATCATGCACCACTTATTTCCAGAGAGATAATTATTCGTCCAGCTGCACCTTGGTACACTGAACAAATTAAAAACGAAAAACGTATCAGAAGGAAACTCGAGCGGGTATGGCGTAAGTCAAGACAATCCTGTGATCGTCTAAAATACAGTCAGCAATGTCGCCGTGTCAGTGAGCTATTATAGGAAAGTCGTACTCGTTATTATTCTGAAATTGTTAGAGATAATGGGAGTGACCAAAAGAAATTATTTAAAACCGTTGGAAAGTTACTACATTATACCCCTGATTCTCAATATCCTGTGTGCCAATCTGATGAGAATCTAGCTAACAATTTTATGACTTTCTTTGAGGACAAAATTAATAAAATATATGAAGATCTAACGGAATCCACTTAGCTAAATAAAATGTCGTTGTTTGCAGCTAAATGAAATGTCGTTGTTTGCAGTAATCATCAGTTATTCTCCTGGTTTCTCATCGTTCCCAGTCTCTTCATCCTTACTGCGAAAACTGGTTTGAAAATACTAAAGATTTGGTGGAGAAATACTTCAAGTGTGTGGTCTTCTTTTTTCTTTATATTTTGTTATGTAAAAATGTAATATTTTGGTATGTTGATTTTTGTTTAAGTTCGTGATGTATTTCTATGTAGCCTCAGTCTTATCCTAATGGGAATTTTTTTTAGATGTGAAGAGAGGACGGCCAACCGAATTAAAGCTCTAAATGTGCTTTGTAACATATTAGGAACGTTATCTCCACTATATGAGGTATAAAATTTTAGTACTTTGAATAAATTTTAGTCCATTTTTCTAGACATTAGCGATATTATGAATCTTTTTCTAGTTTTATAACTCCGTGTTTTTTACAGGAAGAAATACTTGAGAATTCAGTGTTGCCACATTTAGACCACATTGTCAAAGATCGGGATATTTCTGTGCGGATCCGAGCTGTCCAGCTTCTGGTCGATGTTATTGAATCCTCTGATTCACCGAAAGTTTGCGATGTTTTGCATATAATCGAGAAGGTACTCAATACAATCATTTTCAGACGGTTTCATTTCTCCACTCCAATTTCCCTCTTCATTCGTGATGAGCTGATACTGTACTTCAATAGAAAACTCTTTCTTATCAGTGAAAGCTTCCTGACCTGAACCTAACTATATATCCGCAAATTGGATCGTTTTCTCGGGGGTCGTGAAGGCAAACGCATCAGTGAAGTAAAAGGATATATATTTCATTTATCAATTCCAGATTGCCACTGTCCAGTTGATCCTCTCAAACGATACGTTAAGCCGTCATGTAAAGAACATGTAAGGTAATTATAGAGACTGCAAGGTATATGTAGGAACATCTAGAGACATAAAATTACATCTAATCACTGTAATTTGTCTTTGTTGCGCAGCCTCAGGATGAAACAGCATAGAAAGACATCAAAGAGGCTGTATTAGGATTAGTACGCTTGTTCAAGGTAATGAAGGACATGCAGAGATTGTCCACACATATTCGTTCATTGTGATGAAGTTATTTTCGTGAACAAAAATAAGTGTAATTTAATGCCACACTTGCTTCTCTTTCAGTAATTTCATTCTATTTTTGCAGATGAAATTGTTTCGTAAACCTCAAGAACGAGCCGAACGAATATTCAATATATTAGTGTACCACATAAAAACTCATTATGACAATGGCTATCGGACGTATAGTGCATCGGAAATACGGCTTTCGGTAAGGCAAATTCAATTCTATTTCTCGCGATTTTTCTATGATGTCTCACATTGTGTTTTCTTAAAGATTCTTCAATGTTTCCTCAGTCTGCGAGCTGACAACGTCTAGGCCTTGTGCAAGACAAAAGTAGAAAAGTTTAATTCACTTCGTATTTTGTTTGTTCTGAAAGAAAATGTTGGTTAATGACGATAGTGCCACGTATGTCAGGTATTCTGCTTCCAAAATTCCTTTTCTTGTTTGCGTAATACATTCTCATTTTTGTTTTAGTTCTGCAGAAGATAAGACAAACGGGATTGTTTCACTGCCTTACAGCGAGGCGATGAATGTTATTCTTGTGTGCTTACAACAGGTAAACTTTTCTATCATAATATATCATCTGGCATTAAGTTTCGATTGAAGTTCAACTTTCTTCATTTTCTAGGAATTGGAATGGGAGGTGTTGGATGTTCTTCTGAGGAACTTTCCAGAGGCACTGCAAGATAAAAACTTGATACTTTCTGGAAAGCAATATTTACGTTCAATATCTACAGTCTTCTCTAAAATGGGAAGGGAAGTGAAGTTGTGTTCTTTTCACACCAAAATCATGAACTAAAAATTTTACTTTGCATTCAGGTTTCAAATTACGATTTTCTTCCTGGATTATTTCGTGTTCCTAACGATATGCGCCGACCTCATTTGTACGCTAGAATTTTTCCAGTACGGTTCTTATCAATCAGTTTTTTGCATATATCATAATATCTTACCATAATTATACCAAAACCATACCATACCATAACCATACCATATCATTAATCATATCATATAATCATATCATATAATCATATCATATAATCATATCATATAATCATATCATATAATCATATCATACCATAACTAACCATAACTAAATCATACCATACGATAACCATATCTTACCATAATAATATCACACCATACCATACCATAACGAAATCATACCATACCATAACCATGCATATCATACCATAATTATATCATACCATACTAATGATTTAATTGGATATTTTATTGTAACACGTGCAGGTATTAACGGAGCTGTGTACGTACCACATTTTTATTGGTCAAGATGAACAGGTAAGAATCTGCGTGACTTTATTCTCAGCGGTTGTCTGTTCTTGCTTAAACGTTGTTGTATATTTCGTCTAGTGTTGTCTGATGCGTACTTGGTTGCTCATTTCGCGACGTTAAGCGTATCTTGTCTCACCATATGTATGTTAGAAATGTCTTCAGTTATGGCAAGGTATGGCTACTTAAGATGTCTGGAATTTGAGACGTTTTTTATGTCCATTAGCACTTTGTAAGAATGAAGTTGATTTAAGTAATTGCAGCGTTTTAGAAGTTTATTACTTTCGAGATATTTGAAATCGTGCCTTGATAATGTGCTCAGTGAATTTACAGAAATGTTTTTCAATAAACTCCAGCCTAAATGTAACGTCTCTTGTTATGCGAGATACTCCTTCACAAGATTATTTGGGTAATAATTCTAAATTTTCTGTCCTTAGGCTGCTCCCAACATATCTGGAAAAGTTTACTAAACTTTCGCCAACGCCTCAAGTTGTCATACCACTGTTAGAATTTCTCTCTGGTATGTTTCTTGAAGTTACGTAAATTAAGAAATCTTTTATGAAATATCAATGTACCCCCTAAGGAGAGCTAGGTTGTATAAACACTCAATCGTATTCGACGAAAAGTTGCTAACATTCTTTTAAAACGTTTAAATAGCATTGTCAAAGCTTCGTGATTAGTACAAAAACTTCACAGCGATCCATTTGAAACAAGTCATTGGAATATGTTTGCCTCACACAGCATCATCGAGTTGTTTAACGCGATAACATCTCAAACTTTTTATTATTGGCTTTGTGAAATTGAATAAAATATAAACGAACTGATATGTTTCACCTTAGATACTCTCAATACACGGTAACTCTTGCTGATAATGTCATTTCATCCTGGTTTGTCAACTGTCCACTGTTGTTAAGAAAACAATTCGTGCCATTGATTACAAAAGTAAGTCCACATGTCATTCTATGGCCACGGAGATTGCTTGCTAAATTTTCAATAGATATTAAGAAGTGGTGTTTAAACTTTATACAGCTTAGGCAGTGTTGTTACATAAACTTGTCCATTTCATGTTACATAATTTTGCTTATATGCAAGCTCGTTTTCAATCATTTGTCCTTGTATTCCTTTAGAGTCTTAACAACGCAGATATATCTTCAGATGCTGCAAACCCATACCCTTTGTCACTAATCCTCCCACCAAATTCCATTCACTCCCAAACTCCCTTGAGAAATCAAAGGAAGACTCAAGCAACACACTTAGTTCAGAGATGATGGAAATCGTTGGTGATATGATGGTAAAATATACATTTTCTTCTTATTTGACCCAACCAAAAAGGTCTGTATGTTGGTTTCGTATTTTTCTGCACTGTGTTTCAGGGAAGATGACTATTTTGTTGTTTTTATAGAACTGCAGTTGTTGAACGACTCCTGCGCAATGGAGTGTCAAGAAGTTGGTTGCTTGGCAATGTGTTGATCACGGTTACAGTCAACAAGCAGGCAACTTCGAATATGTCATGGGCATATTGTTCGGCAGGAAAAGTGTTTGTGTGAGATGATTCACTGCAGAAGGGCACGGAGCCTGAGGTTTTAAAAGTTGAGCTTAAGAGAAACAAAAACGAGGCCTCAATTAGTCAGGTAAGGAAAATTCTTTCAGTATCATTGTTTAAATTGGCATACACTGTCTGCCCAGCGTATTCATGCTTAAGCAACAAAATATATTTGCAAGAGCGACCAAGTTTTAATATTCTTCTAGTGAAAGCTCTTAGGAACGTATTTGACATTTCCATTGATAACGACAGTAATATCGTGTGTTTGAACGTTAAAGATGAACTCAGGGATATTCTAAACAATACAAATTATGGCCCTAGAGTTATTTCCGATAAAAACCTGTCGAAGTTGGTTCGTCATATTGCAATGCATGTTAAATAAATTTGGTCAGTAACTTAGGGTAATTTAAATGTCCGGATGTGATATTGACGGTATACGAATGTTTTTCTTTTTAAGATTGCGTCAGTTTTTCACCAAAATCAGAAAAAAACTACAAATACCTAGGCTGTAATTGGTTACAAAGAATACGTCAGATCAAGAGGATTCGAGCTAGAGTTTCTGATGCGGTACCGGAACAATGTAGGTCGCTAGACTTAAGGAAAGACGCTCGTAATATAATAGATTTTACAAAATATATCCTTTGGTAATTCTTATGAGTTGCAATAAAACCTTTACAATTGTTCATCCTTCACTGATGAGCTCAGAATGTTTCGTTATCACGTGGTCAATGCACGACTCTTGCCCTGGAGAAGGAACCCAATCCGGATATAAATGACTTTTTTATCTAAAGTACTTCACGGAAATGCCTTCAGTTGAAATATGAAGAAAGTCGGGCTGATGTTTCAAAGATTTTATGACGCGAAGTTGAATCTTGGTTCATCGTTTCTTCAACGAAACGGGCACTGATAAGACTTCACAGATAAGATATCACAGTGGAAGCCAGTGCTCTTTCGCTGTAGCTTGCCTAGCGGCACAGAGGTCTCAACAGATGGTAGGAAATGACAACAGAGAGCGAACATGATAAAATTTTTATGAATAAAATTATTCCGAAAATAACAAAAAAGATCAACCTGGTTGGGTGACATCTAGAGGTCTAATTTTATTCTTTTTCTAACTATGAGATTTGATGTGAGCCTCATTTTTGTTTCTTCTGTCCATCTATTATTTCTTGAAAACAAATACCATGAAACATGGTTCAAAATATTGAGACATTTTATAAGCACGATGTTTGTAGAATACTTTGCAACGCTTAACAAAAATCCGTAACTGGTATTTTCAATTTGTGTTTATAGCTTCAATCTCGTTCTACTGCAGTTTCCGATAGCACAAATGAAAGGTAGGATACATTAATTGTAATTTAAATTTTAATTTAAATTTGATGAAGTATTGTATACCTCAAAACCTTCAACACCACTTTGCTGGTATTAATAAATGACGCTCAGAAAACTTCGAAACATTAATTTTGCACTTTAGCGAGTTTCGAATTATGGAGTTTTTTATTGCTGAGAGAAGAAGCACTGGCTGAAGCCGTTGCTAGATCATTCCTCATTTTTTTCATTTTCAGTAATAATCAGTATTATTCACTCGCATATATTTATGTATCTTTCTCTCTGTAGTGGCATTCGCAAGTAAGTGAAAGGAGTGAGCCGTTTGAACCCGTTCTTACTTACGGTCACTTATTGAAAATTACTAGCTATACTATTTACAAAAAGTGCTGAAAGACTTTCTTTAGGCCTCGACTGAAAACCATTATTCCATTGCACTCTTTCATTCATCTCTATAAAAAAAATCACTTTATATTTTGAAACATCTATGACATGAAGAGAAAGTGCAACATTTGGAGAGAAAAACTCACCAAGTGGAAAATTATCAAAGAAAGCCAAGTCAAACCTTCCCAAACTTAAAATTTGCAACCCGTCACCAGAGCTGTCGATGGGAATTAAAACATTTGTTGAAGTTTGCAAGTCGATTGTATTGCTACAAATATCACGAACATTTTTTTTTTAATTTGTTTTTATTCTAATATCCATTCTACTTTACATATTTCAGTATAAAGTTGTTTTGTATTGACAAGCAATTGCTTTTGACTTACAGATGTGATTTACTACAATATTGAAAATGGCTTGAGTGACGAAGGTGGACTTGGTGGAGTTGTTGAGGATTATGCCATTGCAATGGCGACATAATTGATGAAATCAATAGCTAAAAAAATTATTTAGTCAACTAGAGTCGTGTTAGAGTACCATGTTTAGAAGGCGTTTGCGACGGACGACGAAAAACAGCGATTAAATTTGCAAAATATGTCTGAAATTGTGTTTTAGTAGGGGTTAAGTGAAATGAAATATGTCGTATCGCAACAAAACATCGTTATTTCTTTGGAAATTTATACTAAATATATTAAAAGCATTTTTTTCATAATATTGCGAACATTTTTAGAAAATAGAAAAAATTAGACTTTTCCGGGTGAATCAGTAATTTTATGCCTAATTAGCAGTTGACCTGGAATGGTAAACATAATTTGCTTGTAAAATATAAAACTGATGATAATTTCACCCTCCAGTGACCACCCCTAAAAGCAACCATTCTGAACCATATAAGCAATTCAGAAAGACTGTAGCTTTGATAATTCAGGATTTAGAGCTATGGCGGTTATGACCGCCATGGTCATTTTACCCTTAAACAATTGAGATAACCTGTTTTGCATGAAATGCACACAAACTCCTTTACAGGGCCTTGACTAGTAAATATACCTGAGTTACACGGGCTGTTGATATCACAATTGTTTATCTCTTCACGCACTTCACGCAATAAATCACATCATTAGCAGGGGATGGGTCAACTTTGCAATTCCGGACTTGACTTGATATGTTCATATCAGAGAGATGTCGGTTTTGGAGAGGTACATATTAAGACATGTTTACATTTTCAATTGCTGCTGCCATCTTCTTCTTTTGATATATGTGAACGAGTAGATAAGTTATGGATTTTTCTGATAACAGCACCGATTTTATGTATTGAAATGCAACGCTCAATACCCTACACACAACTAATAGCGTAGTAAAATTTAAGATAAATGGTACGATAATTTATTCAGCTTTAGAGAGATTACATGTTCTGACGTTTTGGGTTCATTACGAGAGCTAAATCCAAACAAGGCTACAGGACCCGATATTATACCTCCTATTGCTTAACGAAAGATAGCAGAAGAAGTCTCTACTATGCTTAATGCTAGCCTCCTCCGCAAGCATATCTTATGTACTAATATTAGGCATTTATATTTCGCTTGGGTTAGCTGTGTCGGGGAAGGCGAGGAAAAAGTGGGAGAGATCGCTCCCCGACAAAGCTAACCAAAGCCAATTATAAATGCCTAATATTTTGTATTTCGCGCATAAATTGAGTAACTAATTTAGTTACAAACTTCCAGCCGTACGATTCCGGCTTTTCTCTATCCTTGTTTTAAAGATCCCGGCTTTTCTCATTCCCTGTTATAAAAATTTCGGCTCTTCCCATTCTTTGTTTTTAAGATTCCGGCTTTTCTCATTCCTTGATTTAAAGTTTTAAAGATTCTGGCTTTTCCTATTCCTTGTTTTATCACAGGACGAAAAGCGTGCCATTAATTAGCTTTAGCAAAAATACTAAAGGTATTAAATGCGTATCTATAACTTTTAATAAGCCGACTAAAGGTGATTAAAGAAAAAGTTACATTTAATCGCATTTATTTTGAATAAAACATCTCTTTTGGAAACCGATAGATTTAATTGCATTTAGTGAGCATTTTAAAGTGGGTTAAAGCCGACATTAGTGCGCGTATAGTTTAATAAACTTTAACCAGTTGTTTAAATGTTGATTAAAGGCAGAGATAGCATTTAATCACCTTTAATTTGATTTTAAATGAAGACAAAACCTGACACCTACTTTAATTCCGTTAGGACGGCAATTTAATAGGATTAAATATATTGTTATTGCAACAATTATATGGTAACAAATAAACATGATGATATCTGATACGTTTGTTATTATCGAGTAACGTAATGCTATAATGCGCCTTTATTTCACCTGAATTTAAGCACTTCGAGACACTGTCGGACAATATACAAGAAATAAGAAAGACTTCTTATTGTGCAAATTCGCTCATTAGTATAATTATAAAGTGCGGAAGTGATTGATATACAAGTTTATATAAATTTGGCCAAAGTGCGTGGCAGTTATAATACGATATGGATAAGGCGAACAGTTACGTGTTTTGCGACCACTGCGAACAAAACGTTTCGGAAACAACATTCCGTAGACATATGGCTTTAAAACAATCTCGCCAGCTGAAGAGAAGTTTGAAGAAAGATTCTTCAACGTCTTCATCCGACACAGACGGAGAAAGTGATTGTAACAGTTACAGTTTCAAAGGTGAGAGTGTTTTGCATGCAAGTCCATAATATACAGCTATATCATTATTAGATTCTAAACTGTATATATACTCAAAGATAACCAGTTGCAGCGTATTCATATATCACAGAACACAGTAGGTTTCTCAACTGCCTTAAGTAGACAAGAAAACCTCTCGACGTTTCGACCTAGGGGCCTTCGTCAGGAGAGTTAGCATCCAATGATATACTTACTCTCCTGAAGAAGGCCCTTAGGTCGAAACGTGGAGAGGTTTTCTTGTCTATTTTAGGCAATTGAGAAACCCACTGTGTGCTGTTGTATATATACTCCCTTGGATTACAAACCCTAATACAGCATTTTGTGTTATTTACCGTTTAAGTCGGTCCGCACTGGAGAGATATTTCCCCTCGGTCTCAAAATCGTTCCTCGGCCTCATTAATTTATTATATAGTATGAACATCCACATTTTCTTTGGAACTGTAGAAATGTCGCATGATGTTGCTTCTGAGCAGACCATAACTGACCCAAATACAACCGGACATTCAAGCCTTCATGACGTAAGTACACTGAATTGAACATTCAGATGATTACACTTACAAGTTAATGAAGTTATACTGTTTCATATATCAATAACTTTAAATAATCAAAAT
>NW_021163818.1:0-22547 GCF_004324835.1 Dendronephthya gigantea | reverse complement strand
CATGAATAATATGCTAAATATGATCAAGATCATCATATAAAAATCATGGTTGCCATGGTAACCATCATTTATCATGAATAATATGCTAAATATGATCAAGATCATCATAATGAAAATTATGGTTGCCATGGTAATCATCATTTATCATGAATAATATTGCTAAATATGATCAAGATCATCATAATGAAAATTTATGGTTACCATAGTAACCATTATTTATCATGAATAATTCCTAAATATGATCAAGATCATCATAATAAAAATTATGATTGCCATAGTAACCATCATTTATCATGAATAATATGCTAATTATGATCAAGATCATCATAGTAAAAATTTTGGTTCCCATGGTAACCATCATTTATCATGAATAATATGCTAAATATGATCAAAATCATCATAATATGTTAATTTTGATCATTATCATCAAAATGATGATAATGGTTGCCATGGTAACCATCATTTATCATGAATAATATGCTAAATATGATCGAGAACATCCTAAAGAAAATTATTGTTCCATTGTAACCATTATTTATCATGAATAATATGCTAAATATGATCAAGATCATCATAATGAAAATTATAGTTGAAATAGTAACCATCATTTATCATGAATAATATGCTAAATATGATCAAGATCATCATAATGATCATCTTGGTTGAAATTGCAACCATAATTTATTATGATTAATATGTTAATTTTGATCATTATCATCAAAATGATGATAATGGTTGCAATGGCAACAATCATTTATCATGAATAATATGCTAAATATGATCAAGATCATCCTAATAAAAATTATGGTTGCCATGGTAACCATCATTTATCATGAATAATATGCTAAATATGATCAAGATCATCATAATGAAAATTATGGTTGCCATGGTAACTATCATTTTCATGAATAATATGCTAAATATGATCAAGATCATCATAATATCTTAATTTTGATCATTTTCATCAAAATGATGATAATGGTTGCAATGGCAACAATCATTTATCATGAATAATATGCTAAATATGATCAAGATCATCATAATAAAATTATGGTTGCCATGGTAACCATCATTTATCATGAATAATATGCTAAATATGATCAAGATCATCATAATGAAAATTATGGTTGCCATGGTAACCATCATTTTCATGAATAATATGCTAAATATGATCAAGATCATCATAATATCTTAATTTTGATCATTATCATCAAAATGATGATAATGGTTGCAATGGCAACAATCATTTATCATGAATAATATGCTAAATATGATCAAGATCATCATAATAAAAATTATGGTTGCCATGGTAACCATCATTTATCATGAATAATATGCTAAATATGATCAAGATCATCATAATGAAAATTATGGTTGCCATGGTAATCATCATTTATCATGAATAATATGCTAAATATGATCAAGATCATCATAATGAAATTATGGTTACCATAGTAACCATTATTTATCATGAATAATATCCTAATATGATCAAGATCATCATAATAAAAATTATGATTGCCATAGTAACCATCATTTATCATGAATAATATGCTAAATATGATCAAGATCATCATAATGAAAATTATAGTTGCCATAGTAACCATCATTTATCATGAATAATATGCTAAATATGATCAAGATCATCATAATGAAAATTATGGTTGCCATGGTAACCATCATTTTCATGAATAATATGCTAAATATGATCAAGATCATCATAATATGTTAATTTTGATCATTATCATCAAAATGATGATAATGGTTGTCACGGTAACAATCATTTATCATGAATAATATGCTAATTATGATCAAGATCATCATAGTAAAAATTATGGTTCCCATGGTAACCATCATTTATCATGAATAATATGCTAAATATGATCAAAATCATCATAATATGTTAATTTTGATCATTATCATCAAAATGATGATAATGGTTGCCATGGTAACCATCATTTATCATGAATAATATGCTAAATATGATCGAGAACATCCTAAAGAAAATTATTGTTCCATTGTAACCATTATTTATCATGAATAATATGCTAAATATGATCAAGATCATCATAATGAAAATTATAGTTGAAATAGTAACCATCATTTATCATGAATAATATGCTAAATATGATCAAGATCATCATAATGATCATCTTGGTTGAAATTGCAACCATAATTTATTATGATTAATATGTTAATTTTGATCATTATCATCAAAATGATGATAATGGTTGCAATGGCAACAATCATTTATCATGAATAATATGCTAAATATGATCAAGATCATCATAATAAAAATTATGGTTGCCATGGTAACCATCATTTATCATGAATAATATGCTAAATATGATCAAGATCATCATAATGAAAATTATGGTTGCCATGGTAACCATCATTTTCATGAATAATATGCTAAATATGATCAAGATCATCATAATATCTTAATTTTGATCATTATCATCAAAATGATGATAATGGTTGCAATGGCAACAATCATTTATCATGAATAATATGCTAAATATGATCAAGATCATCATAATAAAAATTATGGTTGCCATGGTAACCATCATTTATCATGAATAATATGCTAAATATGATCAAGATCATCATAATGAAAATTATGGTTGCCATGGTAACCATCATTTTCATGAATAATATGCTAAATATGATCAAGATCATCATAATATCTTAATTTTGATCATTATCATCAAAATGATGATAATGGTTGTCACGGTAACAATCATTTATCATGAATAATATGCTAATTATGATCAAGATCATCATAATAAAAATTATGGTTCCCATGGTAACCATCATTTATCATGAATAATATGCTAAATATGATCAAAATCATCATAATATGTTAATTTTGATCTCTATCATCAAAATGATGATAATGGTTGCCATGGTAACCATCATTTATCATGAATAATATGCTAAATATGATCGAGAACATCCTAATGAAAATTATTGTTCCATGGTAACCATCATTTATCATGAATAATATGCTAAATATGATCAAGATCATCATAATGATCATCTTGGTTGAAATTGCAACCATAATTTATTATGATTAATATGTTAATTTTGATCATTATCATCAAAATGATGATAATGGTTGCAATGGCAACAATCATTTATCATGAATAATATGCTAAATATGATCAAGATCATCATAATAAAAATTATGGTTGCCATGGTAACCATCTTTTATCATGAATAATATGCTAAATATGATCAAGATCATCATAATGAAAATTATGGTTGCCATGGTAACCATCATTTTCATGAATAATATGCTAAATATGATCAAGATCATCATAATGAAAATTATGGTTGCTATGGTAACCATCATTTATCATGAATAATATGCTAAATATGATCAAGATCATCATAATGAAAATTTGTTTGCTATTGTAATCATCATTTGTCTTGAATAATATGCTAAATATGATCAAGATCATCATAATGAAAATTATGGTTGCCAAGGTAACCATCATTTATTATGATTAATATGTTAATTTTGATCATTATCATCAAAATGATGATAATGGTTGCCATGGTAACCGTCATTTATTATGAATGATATGCTAAATATGATCAAGATCATCATAATGATAATCTTTGTTTAAATTGCAACCATAATTTATTATGATTAATATGTTAATTTTGATCATTATCTTCAAAATGATGATAATGGTTGCCATGGCAACACTCATTTATCATGAATAGTATGCTAAATATGATCAAGATCATCATAATGAAAATTATGGTTGCCATAGTAACCATTATTTATCATGATTAATATCCTTAATATGTTCAAGATCATCATAATAAAAATTATTCGTGCCATGATAACCATCATTTATCATGAATAATATGCTAAATATGATCAAGATCATCATAATGAAAATTATGGTTGCCATAGTAACCATCATTTATTATGAATAATATGCTAAATATGATCAAGATCGTCATAATGATATGTTAATTTTAATCATTATCATCAAAAGTATGATAATAGTTGCCATGGTAACCCTCATTTATCATGAATAATATGCTAAATATGATCAAGATCATCCTAATGAAAATTATGGTTGCCATGGTAATCATCATTTGTCATGAATAATATGCTAAATATGATCAAGATCATCATAATGATCATCTTGGTTGAAATTGCAACCATAATTTATTATGATTAATATGTTAATTTTGATCATTATGATAAAAATGATGATAATGGTTGCAATGGCAACAATCATTTATCATGAATAATATGCTAAATATGATCAGGATCATCATAATAAAAATTATGGTTGCCATGGTAACCATCATTTATCCTGAATAATATGCTAAATATGATAAAGATCATCATACTGAAAATTATTGTTGCCATTGTAACCATCATTTATCATGAATAATATGCTAAATATGATCAAGATCATCATTATAGTATGTTAATTTCGATCATTATCATCAAAATGATGATAATTGTTGCCATGGTAACAATAATTTATCATGAATAATATGCTAAATATGATCAAGATCATCATAATGATAATTATGGTTGCCATTGCAACTATGATTTATCATGAATAATATGCTAATTATGATCACGATCATGATAATGAAAATCATATTTGCCAAGGTAACCATCATTTATCACGAATAATATGCTAAATATGATCAAGATCATCATAATGATCATCATGGTTGAAATTGCAACCATAATTTATTTTGATTAATATGTTAATTTTGATCATTTTCATCAAAAAAATTATAATGGTTGCCATGGCAACAATCATTTATCATGAATAATATGCTACATATGATCAAGATCATCATAATGAAAATTATGGTTGCCATAGTAACCATTATTTATCATGAATAATATGCTAAACATGATCAAGATCATCATAATGAAAATCATGGTTGCCATGGTAACCATCATTTATCATGAATAATATGCTAAATATGATCAAGATCACCATAATATGTTAATTTTGATCATTATCATCAAAATGATGATCATGGTTGCCATGGTAACTATCATTTATCATGAATAATATACTAAATATGATCAAGATCATTATAATGATCATCATGGTTGAAATTGCAACCATAATTTATTTTGATTAATATGTTAATTTTGATCATTATCATCAAAATGATGATAATTTTATCCATAGCAACAATCATTTATCATGAATAATATGCTAAATATGATCAAGATCATCATAATGAAAATCATGGTTGCCATGGTAACCATCATTTATCATAAATAATATGCTAAATATGATCAAGATCATCATAATGAAAATTATTGTTGCCATGGTAACCATCATTTATCATGAATAATATGCTAAATATGATCAAGATCACCATAATATGTTAATTTTGATCATTATCATCAAAATGATGATAATGGTTGCCATGGTAACCATCATTTATCCTGAATAATATGCTAAATATTATCAAGAACATCCTAATGAAAATTATGGTTGCCATTGTAACCATCATTTATCATGAATAATATGCTAAATATGATCAAGATCATCATAATGAAAATTATAGTTGCCATAGTAACCATCATTTATCATGAATAATATGTTAAATATGATCAAGATCATCATAATGATCATCTTGGTTGAAATTGCAACCATAATTTATTATGATTAATATGTTAATTTTGATTATTATCATAAAAATGGTGATAATGGTTGCAATGGCAACAATCATTTATCATGAATAATATGCTAAATATGATCAAGATCATCATAATAAAAATTATGGTTACCATGGTAACCATCATTTATCATGAATAATATGCTAAATATGATCAAGATCATCATAATGAAAATTATGGTTGCCATAGTAACCATCATTTATCATGAATAATATGCTAAATATGATCAAGATCATCATAATGAAAATTATGGTTGCCATGGTAACCATCATTTTCATGAATAATATGCTAAATATGATCAAAATCATCATAATATGTTAATTTTGATCATTATCATCAAAATGATGATAATGGTTGCCATGGTAACCATCATTTATTATGAATGATATGCTAAATATGATCAAGATCATCATAATGAAAATTATACTTGCCATAGTAACCATCATTTATAAAGAATAATATGCTAAATATGATCAAGATCATCATAATGATCATCTTGGTTGAAATTGCAACCATAATTTATTATGATTAACATGTTAATTTTGATCATTATCATCAAAATGATGATAATGGTTGCCATGGCAACAATCATTTATCATGAATAATATGCTAAATATGTTCAAGATCATCATAATCAAAATTATGGTTGCCATAAAAACCATTATTTATCATGAATAATATGCTAAATATGATCAAGATCATCATAATGATAACTATCGTTGCCATGGCAACTATGATTTATGATCAATAATATGCTAAATATAATCAAGATCGTCATAATATGTTAATTTTGATCATTATCATCAAAATGATGATAATGGTTGCCATGGTAACCATCATTTATCTTGAATAATATGCTAAATATGATCAAGATCATCATAATAAAAATTATGGTTGCCATGGTAACCATCATTTATCCTGAATAATATGCTAAATATAATAAAGATCATCATACTGAAAATTATTGTTGCCATTGTAACCATCATTTATCATGAATAATATGCTAAATATGATCGAGATCATCATAATGATAATTATGGTTGCCATTGCAACTATGATTTATCATGAATAATATGGTAAATATGATCACGATCATGATAATGAAAATCATATTTGCCAAGGTAACCATCATTTATCACGAATAATATGCTAAATATGATCAAGATCATCATAATGATCATCATGGTTGAAATTGCAACCATAATTTATTTTGATTAATATGTTAATTTTGATCATTTTCATCAAAAAAATAATAATTGTTGCCATGGCAACAATCATTTATCATGAATAATATGCTACATATGATCAAGATCATCATAATGAAAATCATGGTTGCCATGGTAACCATTATTTATCATGAATAATATGCTAAATATGATCAAGATCATCATAATGATCATCATGGTTGAATTTGCAACCATACTTTTTTATGATTAATGTGTTAATTTTGATCATTATCATCAAAATGATGATAATGGTTGCCATAGCAACCATCATTTATCATGAATAATATGCTAAATATGATCAAGATATTCATAATGAAAATTATGGTTGCCATAGTAACCAATATTTATCATGAATAATATCCTAATTATGATCAAGATCATCATAATAAAAATAATAGTTGCCATGGTAACCATCATTTATAATGAATAATATACTAAATATGATCAAGATCATCATAATGATCATCATGGTTGAAATTGCAACCATAATTTATTTCGATTAATATGTTAATTTTGATCATTATCATCAAAATGATGATAATGGTTGCCATAGCAACAATCATTTGTCATGAATAATATGCTAAATATGATCAAGATCATCATATAAAAATCATGGTTGCCATAGTAACCAATATTTATCATGAATAATATCCTAATTATGATCAAGATCATCATAATAAAAATAATAGTTGCCATGGTAACCATCATTTATAATGAATAATATACTAAATATGATCAAGATCATCATAATGATCATCATGGTTGAAATTGCAACCATAATTTATTTCGATTAATATGTTAATTTTGATCATTATCATCAAAATGATGATAATGGTTGCCATAGCAACAATCATTTGTCATGAATAATATGCTAAATATGATCAAGATCATCATATAAAAATCATGGTTGCCATGGTAACCATCATTTATCATGAATAATATGCTAAATATGATCAAGGTCATCATAATGAAAATTATGGTTGCCATGGTAATCATCATTTATCCTGAATAATATGCTAAATATGATCAAGATCATCATAATATGTTAATTTTGATCATTATCATCAAAATGATGATAATGGTTGCCATAGTAACCAATATTTATCATGAATAATATCCTAAGTATGATCAAGATCATCATAATAAAAATTATGATTGCCATGGTAACCATCATTTATCATGAATAATATACTAAATATGATCAAGATCATCATAATGATCATCATGGTTGAAATTGCAACCATAATTTATTTTGATTAATATGTTAATTTTGATCGTTATCATCAAAATGATGATAATGGTTGCCATAGCAACAATCATTTATCATGAATAATATGCTAAATATGATCAAGATCATCATAATGAAAATCATGGTTGCCATAATAACCATCATTTATCATAAATAATATGCTAAATATGATCAAGATCATCATAATGAAAATTATTGTTGATATGGTAACCATCATTTATCATGAATAATATGCTAAATATGATCAAGATCATCATAATATGTTAATTTTGATCATTATCATCAAAATGATGATAATGGTTGCCATGGTAACCATCATTTATCATGAATAATATGCTAAATATTATCAAGAACATCCTAATGAAAATTATGGTTGCCATGGTAACCATCATTTATCATGAATAATATGCTAAATATGATCAAGATCATCATAATGAAAATTATAGTTGCCATAGTAACCATCATTTATCATGAATAATATGCTAAATATGATCAAGATCATCATAATGATCATCTTGGTTGAAATTGCAACCATAATTTATTATGATTAATTTGTTAATTTTGATCATTATGATAAAAATGATGATAATGGTTGCAATGGCAACAATCATTTATCATGAATAATATGCTAAATATGATCAGGATCATCATAATAAAAATTATGGTTGCCATGGTAACCATCATTTATCATGAATAATATGCTAAATGTAACAGTGCACCTATTGTGATGAGATAATGTGACAGTGCACTATTGTAATTAGATAAAGTAACAGTGCACTATTGTAATTAGAAATATGAGAGTCTTGAGCACATGTATATAGGGAGCACGAGGATGAAATAAAAGACACTTAGAAACTGGATCGAACGTGTGTGTGTCTCAGACAGCTCGGCCCGTTACAATTTGGTGAGCAGCGGTGCGATTTAAAGAACGGTTTATAGAGATGTCTACAGCAATTCTTCCCTCGAAGTTTGAGCGGGGAGATTTAACAATTTGGCTGCGCGAATTTGATGCTTGCGCTGAGGCAAATGGGTGGAACGCAGATGCGAAAATCAAGAAATTCCCAGCTTTTCTCCGGGGCGAAGCAGCGAGCCATTTTTACGCACTGGACGAGGAAGCTCGTGAAACATATGACGCTGTTACGAAAGCCCTAAAAGAGACCATGTGTCCTGCGGCGTGTAAAGAAGTGTACTTCGCCGAGTTCGAAGCGAGACTTTTAAAGCCAGGCGAGGACCCGACGGTGTACAAGTGGGAGTTGGAGCAAATTTTATCGAAAGCTCAACCAGATATTGATGCCGGAGCGAAAACCGCGTTGTTAACGAGGCAGTTCATGAAAGGTTTACCCAAAAACATTCGAATGAAGTTGCTAGAGAGTGACCCTACGCCAGATCTGAAAAAAATGGTGTCATTTGTTCAACGGTACAGGGCAATTCAGGAATTTAACGACCAAGGGAATGTGACGCAGAGTGCTGGTGTGGCAAGCGAAAAGAGTGGTGAAGAAATGACCAAATTGGTGGCGCTGGTGTCCGACATCGCCGTACGACAAAAGAATCTGGAGGAGAAGTTATCGCGGAATAAACGAGATGATCTATCGGCGCAAACGAAAGATCGAAGCAACAGAAAATGTTTTGTCTGCAAGAAAATGGGCCACATCGCCAGGGACTGTTGGCACAATCCACAACAGCAAAGCCAGACGTTTGATTCCACAAACAGATGTTATGAATGCCAGGGATACGGACATTTTGCCAAAGACTGTGCGAATCGTTTAAACTCCCAGCGGGCGATACGATAAGTGGGATCAAAGATCGCCCTGGGGTAAGTTTTAATACCTTCAATGTTTCATTATCCACACAACCATATGTTAAATGTTTTGTAAATAATGTTGAAGTTCATGCACTTATTGACACTGGTTCCATGAGAACATTTATAAGCCATACTTTACACAGGATTATTGACTTTGATAGTAAATTAATTAACACTACTGTCGCAGAACGTTGCGTATCCATCACCGGCGGTAGTTTAAATATCCTTGGGTGCCTCGACACAAACATAACGTTCCCCAAAAGTAAGCGAGCGTACAAAGGACGTCTTCTTGTTAGCGACAACATCAGTTACGACTGTGTGTTGGGGTGGGACTTCCTCGAAGCAAATAGGTTGAGTCTACAGGGGGATATTCGCAGTGGGTCTAGCCCCTATTACTTAACGGGGTCTCACGGGCGGACTGAAGTTCTTTTATCACCCCTTTCCAATGGTGGACTGATATCTGGAGTGACTGAGGCAAGTGGTGACCCTTCTGGCGAAACGCCCAAAACATGCGTGGAGAACGATTCAACTTTCCTTATCCAGTCTCGTATGAAAGCCGAAATTGCCGTAGTTTTAGACCAAAATGTTGTCGTGCCCGCGAGATCTGAGAT
Organism: Dendronephthya gigantea; assembly: GCF_004324835.1. NCBI lineage: Eukaryota > Metazoa > Cnidaria > Anthozoa > Malacalcyonacea > Nephtheidae > Dendronephthya > Dendronephthya gigantea. The sequence continues at coordinate 11,974 of NW_021163818.1, read as the reverse complement.
GATTGTAGAGGGTAGATTAGTAAAATCAGCACAGACAGAAATAGGCATGATAGCGCCTCTAAAGAGCGAGTCAGGTAACGACATTCATGTGGCACATACAGTAGTCTGCCCGCAAGGTAGAAACATTGTTTTACGAGTCATGAACGCACATAGCGAACCTAGCGAGCTAAAATTCGGTACCAAAATCGCAGCATTTAGCCCTCTAGTCCAATCTCACAGCAAAATAAGTAGCGCAAGCTGTGGTATTAAGGCAAATAACGGAAAGGGCGAAACAAACAAATTTGAAGGTGTTGTAAATTCTAATTTAAATCAGGCCGATAAAAGCTGTGTTCTTGAAGTCCTATCCGAGTTCGAAGATGTGTTTGAGGCTACATTAGGGCACACAAATGTAGTGACACATAACATCGATACAGGTAACTCTAACCCCATTAAACATCGCCCTCGCCGTTTGCCGTACGCGTATCGAGAAGAGGCTGACAGACAAATCAAAGATATGTTAGCACAAGGTATTATAAGTCCTAGTACCAGCCCATGGGCAAGCCCTATTGTGTTAGTTAAAAAGCGGTCAGGGGAACTACGTTTTTGTGTAGATTATCGGAAATTAAACGAAGTAACACTCAACGACTCGCATCCAATTCCAAACATTGCGGACATACTAGATTCTTTGGGCGACGCAACATATTTTTCAACATTAGATCTACGCAGCGGGTACTGGCAAATTAACGTTGACCCCCGTGATCGGCCAAAAACGGCTTTCGTGACAAGCTCGGGTCTGTTTGAGTTTAACCGCATGAGTTTTGGCTTAAAAACGGCTCCGGCAACTTTTCAGCGTGCTATGGAAATAGTCTTAGCAGGTCTCACGTTCGAAATATGTTTATGTTATCTTGATGATGTTATTTGCTTTGGGCGCAACCTTGGCGAACACAATGACAGATTGAGAGCAGTCCTTGACAGGTTTCGGCAGCACAACTTGCGCGTTAAGTTGGAAAAATGTCGGTTTGCGGAAACTAGGGTTGCATTCTTAGGTCATGTCATTTCTAAAGACGGCATCAGCCCTGACCCACAGAAAGTCGAGGCAGTACAGAACATCAGTGCGCCAACATGTATAACAGAGTTGCGTAGTTTTTTAGGACTCGCCAGTTACTATCGCCGCTTTATTGCGAATTTTGCAACAGTCGCCGCGCCTCTAACTAAACTTACAACAAAAGAAGCCGCCAGAACACCTTTTGATTGGTCGAACGAGTGCGAAATATCTTTTAAGGAAATTAAACGTCAGCTCTGTTCCGCACCCTTATTAGCTTACCCAAAATTCGATCGCGAGTTTACTCTTTACACGGACGCATCAGATGTTGGTTTAGGTATTGTACTTGCCCAGCACGATGACAATGGTATAGAAAGAGTCATCGCATACGGCTCTCGCAGTCTGACGCAACGGGAACGCAATTATGCGACCACTGAAAAAGAAGCGTTGGCAATTCATTACGGCACCCAACACTTTCGTCTATACCTCTTAGGGCGCAAATTCAGAATATTACTGATCATAATGCACTTCGTTGGCTAAATTCCATCGAGCCGAAAGGGCGTTTAGCCAGTGGCTAATGGATTTGCAAGAGTTCGAATTTGTGGTTCAACATCGACCGGGTAAATCGCATTTGAATGCAGATGTCTTATCACGCCTAGTAGCTAAGAAATGCGAGGAAACATGTCAAACTTCCGCTATCCACACGATTCCTTCAATGCTAACTGAATGGAAAGCGACGGCAAAGCGTCTCATAACAGCGCCTGTTATCTATGTGCTTGGGCTCCTTTTCATGCTTTGGGCTAGTTGTGCACGCGCTATCGATTTTATCACATTGCCGCAAAAATGCACTACAAACAAATTACTCAACCCACACGCGCGCGCTTTCCAACCGCAAACACAAGCAACTGAGAATACACCTGTCTTTAGGCATGAAAAAATTAACTCAATTACTGTAAGCCCAACTATAAACCTACATGAAGCACAACGGCAGGACAGCAATATCTCGAAAGTTTTGGAATTTAAGATGCACAAGAAACCACGCCCAGATTTCAAGGAGTGGAGCATTGACCCAGTTCTGAAAAATTTTTGGCATAATTACGATCGCTTATTTATACATAATGGTTTACTAGTACGATCTCGCCACAACCAGTACACATATCCTGATCACGCCATTGTGATTCCACAATCCATAGTGCCTAAGATACTCGACGGTATGCATCCGTCGTGCGGTCATCTCGGCTCAGCACGAACCGAACAGCGTATTCGCGAAAGATTTTATTGGGCAAATCTGCGTGCCTCTGTGCAAGCCCATATCCAACATTGCGTATCTTGCCAGCGCCGCAAATCACCTTCGAATCCAGATAAAGCGCCTATGAAAACGATCAGTGTTAGTGAGCCTTTTACATTTTGGGCATTAGATTACATGGGCCCCATATCGGAGACCGCGAGGGGGAATAAATATATACTCGTTATCATGGACCATTTTACCAAATGGTGCGAGGCGTTCCCTACGAAAGATCAAAAGGCCTCAACCGTGGCCGACTGTTTAATATCCAAAGTATTCTCGCGTTTTGGACCGCCGCTCGTGCTGCACTCAGACCAAGGGTCAAACTTTGAAAGTATTTTAATGCACGAAATTTGTAACATTATGGGGATAACGAAAACACGAACCACAGCATACCACCCTTCCGGGGATGGCCAAGTGGAGCGACAGAATCGCACGCTACAAGATGCTTGCGCATTATGTGTCTAACAATGCTGACGATTGGGATGTTTGGCTAGATCCCGTTCTCTTTGCCTATAATACAAGCAAACATGAATCTACTGGGCTCTCCCCGTACGAACTCGTATTCGGAAAAACACCTCGCATGCCTCTGGAATTAGAATTCGGTGTAACGACTGGGAATCCAAGCACTCAACCAGAGTACGCACAGAAAGTCCGCAATAACCTTAAGAATGTTAGGCAGCTAGCTAGAGAGCACTTAGATAAGGTAAGGTCAACCAGGTGTTCAAATCACGACAATAAGAACTGGAAGCCGCATGCAGTAGGTCAGACCGTTTGGGTGAAACGCCCAAAGAAAGGTAAGTTCGGTAGGAAGTGGATAGGGCCGTATAAGGTAGTGAAGAGAATGGGGACGACCTATCGAGTTAGTTCGAATGATGGAAAAGTTATGGTAGTTCACCACGACAACCTTAAGACAGGCTATATACCACTGGATAGCGGCCGAATCGTTGCTCCTGGTCGTGAGTCGGGTGATTTCGCAGTGGTTCACGCATTGCCCGAGCACCCCGTGTTACAACCACCTCCCCGTAGGCCTAGAGGTGACCCCCAACGTTATCAACTTCGGCAAAACATACGTCCTCCCGAACGTTATGCTTACGATTAGCTAAATCGTCGACTATGTAAAAATATGTTGTTTTCGGGGACGAAAACTTAAGTGAGGGGAAAATGTAACAGTGCACCTATTGTGATTAGATAATGTGACAGTGCACTATTGTAATTAGATAAAGTAACAGTGCACTATTGTAATTAGAAATATGAGAGTCTTGAGCACATGTATATAGGGAGCACGGGGATGAAATAAAAGACACTTAGAAACTGGATCGAACGTGTGTGTGTCTCAGACAGCTCGGCCCGTTACATTAGGGTTAATATTTCTTCCTTTAATATATTAGGCGTAACGTGTGTAACGTGTCGTCTTTCACTGTGTGGTTAGATGATATAAAGCGTAACGTGTGTGTAACGTGTGTGTAACGTGTGCGTAACGTGTACATAAAGTATTTGAATTGAGTTCTGTTCAGTTGAAGTTTTAAACAAGCCTTTAAAGTTCTTCAAATCTTTAATTTGACAAAGCCAAGCTTTATATGCGTTTTTGAATATACATTTGTCATATAGTTTTCATTCCAAGCACGGATAAGCTATATTAATGGAAAAAAAACTAAATCATTGTACGTGTGATAAAGAAAGATAAAGAGTATAATTAATATTTCAGTCGTTCTCCTCGTTTTTCAATAACCATTGCTATTCGTTTGTTCATTGAGTCAAGGATTCGGTCGATGGTACTCTTTGATAAATTGAGCATCGTGCTCCTGACTCTTTTGGAAAATTGTTCAAATGTTTCTGAGCTTATCTGCTTTTCAATTGCATCTTGTTGAAGCTGCTTTGATACCAAGTGAAAGAGGTTTTCGATGGGGTTCAAGTCTGGACTGCGGGGTGGTATGGCGAACGTCAATGCTCCCACGTCCCGAAAAGCTTGCCTTGCTGCAGCACTGTTCTGAACAGGGTCTCCGTCTTGGAGAAAACGTTTCCCTGTAGGGTTGGCACTGTCGCAAAATATACGTGTAAATTCAAGTCGCACGTACTCGGCAAAATTTTCACCTTTCATGGGATGGAAGTATTGATCGCAGGACACTACTCCTTTTCCATAAGCGATGGATACAAAGAAGTGCGTCATTCTACCTTTACACCAGTCTTTTTGCCTTTACTCGTGCAGTTTAGAGAAAGCCCTTCGCTCTTCTTTCTCCAACTCATTGATTGTGTAGCTCGAGCCTGGTCCAACGGGTTGGTCTTGTGTACAAATGAGGTGCCATCAAAAAAAAACTAATGCCCCGCTGCCAGAAATTACTTGGTAACAGCCTCTTGATTTTGCAAGAAACGATATCTGCGTGTCAAATCCTTCCTTGTCATGAGACCTTTCTTTCGCGAGTGTAAATACTGATAGCCATGCCTATTAAGTGCTCTTCTTATGCACCAGGGTGAAACATCTGCCGTAATGCCGGCCAGAGTTCGAAGCCTGGATGCGGAAAAAGACCCCTCTGTTGCCCTACAAACACGCAATTGCCGAATGATGTTGCGTTCATCCCGAACGGACAACTTCCTTGGACGCCCTTTATTTTGTTTACGTTTGTCAAATTGCGCGTCTTCGTCGAGAATTGGTCGTGTGGCATGCCGATAAACCGTTGCTTTACTGTACTTAGGAAAGCGTTCCAATAGCTCTTGTCCACGAATTCCTTTGTCATGGAACAAATACCTCATGTAAACAGAGGTTTCCTTCGAAACGTAAGCTTTTCCTTAGTCATTCTCCACTCAAATTCATAATATGGAAACAATAGACATTTGTTTACATTTTTAAACCAAGGTTTTAAACGTAAAAGTTAATAATTAATATTTGAAAAAGTTAGCCGATAATAGCGAACAAAAGAACAGGCAAATTTGATCGTATATTTATTTTGGCATTTTATTTCCCAAGTCAACAACGAATGAGATGTATTTAAAATGAGTATTTGTTGGTTTTACATCGTTTTACATATTCACGGATGCTTTTACGTAGTAAATACGACAAATTTAGGGATAATGTATAAGTAAATATGACGTTACTATGACGTCATAGTTACGTCATAGTATCACATGTGTTTGGGAAAATCCTTAAGCACACATTAACAACACAGTAATACCAAAAAAGGATTTTCCTATTTTTTTTCTCCGTAAAGCTCAATATCCCACATAACATATGATGGCTTGAAACCACCTAGACAATCTCGTGCAAAAATGTTTGAGACAAGCTATCTATTGAAGTATTTATCCTATAAAAAGTAGTTTTTGCCCCCCTCCCCCCAAAACAATGTTGTTTCAACATGTTTTGAAGTAAGGAGATATTCAACAACACATTTACAACATTGTTTTGGGGGGGAGGGGGCGCCAGTCGGAAAACGTTTGTAAAAATGTAAAGTGTCTCATTATTTTTGCACGAGATTGTAGCTTGGTCCTGGCTCCATAGGACCTATCGTTTACGAGATATGGCCCATTTAAAAAAACCAGAAATGACGTCATAAAAACAGAAAATGACGTCATCAAACCGGAAGTGACGTCATCAAACCAGAAATTGATCTAAAACGACGTAAAATCAAGCGCTGAACAAAACTAGTTTGGTCCCAGCTCCATAGGACCTATCGTTTACGAGATATGGCCTTTTAGAAAACCGGAAATGCCGTCATAAAAACAGAAAATGACGTCATCAAACTGGAAGTGACGTCATCAACCGGAAGTTGATCCCAAACGACGTAAAATCGCGCGCAGAAAAAACAAGCTTGGTCCAAGCTCCATAGGACCTATAGTTTACGAGATATGGCCTTTTATAAAACCGGAAATGACGTCATAAAAACAGAAAATGACGTCATCAGACCGGAAGTGACGTCATCAAACTGGAAGTTGATCTCAAACGACGTAAAATCGCGCGCTGAACAAAACTAGCTTGGTCCTAGCTCCATAGGACCTATCGTTTACGAGATATGGCCTTTTAGAAAACCGGAAATGACGTCATTAAAACAGAAAATGACGTCATCAAACTGGAAGTGACGTCATCAACCGGAAGTTGATCCAAACGACGTAAAATCGCGCGCTGAACCAAACTAGCTTGGTCCCAGCTCCATAGGACCTATAGTTTACGAGATTAGCCTTTTAGAAAACCGAAAATGACGTCATAAAAACAGAAAATGACGTCATCAAACCGAAAGTGACGTCATCAAACCGGAAGTTGTCTCAAACGACGTAAAATCGCGCGCTGAACAAAACTAGCTTGGTCCCAGCTCCATGGGACCTATCACTTACGAGATATGGCCTTTTAGAAAACCGGAAATGACGTCATAAAAACAGAAAATGACGTCATCAAACTGGAAGTGACGTCATCAACCCGGAAGTTGATCTTAAACGACGTAAAATCGCACGCTGAACAAAACTAGCTTGGTCCCAGCTCCATAGGACCTATAGTTTACGAGATATGGCCTTTTAGAAAACCGGAAATGACGTCATAAAAACAGAAAATGACGTCATCAAACCGGAAGTGACGTCATCAAACCGGAAGTTGGTCTCAAACGACGTAAAATCGCGCGCTGAACAAAACTAGCTTAGTCCCAGCTCCATGGAACCTATCACTTACGAGATATGGCCTTTTATAAAACCGGAAATGACGTCATAAAAACAGAAAATGACGTCATCAAACTGGAAGTGACGTCATCAACCGGAAGTTGATCTTAAACGACGTAAAATCGCACGCTGAACAAAACTAGCTTGGTCCCAGCTCCATAGGACCTATAGTTTACGAGATATGGCCTTTTAGAAAACCGGAAATGACGTCATAAAAAAGAAAATGACGTCATCAAACCGGAAGTGACGTCATCAAACCGGAAGTTGATCTCAAACGACGTAAAATCGCGCGCTGAACAAAACTAGCTTGGTCCCAGCTCCAAAGGACCTATAGTTTACGAGATATGGCCTTTTTTAAAACCGGAAATGACGTCATAAAAACAGAAAATGACGTCATCAAACCGGAAGTGACGTCATCAAACCGGAAGTTGATCTCAAACGACGTAAAGTCGCACGCTGAACAAAACTAGCTTGGTCCCAGCTCCATAGGACCTATAGTTTACGAGATATGGCCTTTTAGAAAACCGGAAATGACGTCATAAAAATAGAAAATGACGTCATCAAACCGGACGTGACGTCATCAAATCAAAAGTTGATCTCAAACGATGTAAAATCGCGCTAAACAAAACTAGCTTGGTCCCAGCTCCATAGGAAGACCTATAGTTTACGAGATATGGCCTTTTAGAAAACCGGAAATGACGTCATAAAAACAGAAAATGACGTCATCAACCCGGAAGTGACGTCATCAAACCGGAAGTTGGTCTCAAACGACGTGAAATCGCGCGCTGAACAAAACTAGCTTGGTCCCAGCTCCATAGGTCCTATCGTTTACGAGATATGGCCCTTAAAAAAACCGGAAATGACGTCATAAAAACAGAAAATGACGTCATCAAACCGGAAGTTACGTCATCAAACCGGAAGTTGATCTCAAACGACGTAAAATCGCGCGCTGAACAAAACTAGCTTGGTCCCAGCTCCATAGGACCTATCGTTTTCGAGATATGGCCCTTTAAAAAAACCGGAAATGACGTCATAAAAACAGAAAAAGACGTCATCAAACCGGAAGTGACGTCATCAAACCGGAAGTTGATCTCAAACGACGTAAAATCGCCCGCTGAACAAAACTAGCTTAGTCCCAGCTCCATAGGACCTATCGTTTACGAGATATACCTTTTAGAAAACCAGAAATGACGTCATAAAAACAGAAAATGACGTCATCAAACTGGAAGTGACGTCATCAACCCGAAAGTTGATCTTAAACGACGTAAAATCGCGCGCTGAACAAAACTAGCTTGGTCCCAGCCCCATAGGACCTATAGTTTACGAGATATGGCCTTTTAGAAAACCGGAAATGACGTCATAAAAACAGAAAATGACGTCATCAAACCGGAAGTGACGTCATCAAACCGGAAGTTGATCTCAAAGGACGTAAAATCGCGCGCTGAACAAAACTAGCTTGGTCCCAGCTCCAAAGGACCTATCGTTTACGAGATATGGCCCTTTAAAAAAACCAGAAATGACGTCATAAAAACAGAAAATGACGTCATCAAACCGGAAGTGACGTCATCAAACCGGAAGTTGATCTCAAACGACGTAAAATCGAGCGCTGAACAAAACTAGCTTGGTCCCAGCTCCATAGGACCTATCGTTTACGAGATATGGCCTTTTAGAAAACCGAAAATGACGTCATAAAAACAGAAAATGACGTCATCAAACTGGAAGTGACGTCATCAAACCGGAAGTTGATCTCAAACGACGTAAATCGCGCGCAGAACAAAACAAGCTTGGTCCAAGCTCCATAGGACCTATAGTTTACGAGATATGGCCTTTATAAAACCGGAAATGACGTCATAAAAACAGAAAATGACGTCATCAGACCGGAAGTGACGTCATCAAACCGGAAGTTGATTTCAAACGACGTAAAATCGCACGCTGAACAAAACTAGCTTGGTCCTAGCTCCATAGGACCTATCGTTTACGAGATATGGCCTTTTAGAAAACCGGAAATGACGTCATAAAAACAGAAAATGACGTCATCAACGGAAGTGACGTCATCAACCGGAAGTTGATCCTAAACGACGTAAAATCGCGCTAAACAAAACTAGCTTGGTCCCAGCTCCATAGGACCTATAGTTTACGAGATATGGCCTTTTAGAAAACCGGAAATGACGTCATAAAAACAGAAAATGACGTCATCAAACGGAAGTGACGTCATCAAACTGGAAGTTGATCTCAAACGACGAAAAAATCGCGCGCTGAACAAAACTAGCTTGGTCCTGGCTCCATAGGACCTATCGTTTACGAGATATGGCCCTTTAAAAAAACCAGAAATGACGTCATAAAAACATAAAATGACGTCATCAAACCGGAAGTGACGTCATCAAACCGGAAGTTGATCTCAAACGACGTAAAATCGAGCGCTGAACAAAACTAGTTTGGTCCCAGCTCCATAGGACCTATCGTTTACGAGATATGGCCTTTTAGAAAACCGGAAATGCCGTCATAAAAACAGAAAATGACGTCATCAAACTGGAAGTGACGTCATCAACCCGGAAGTTGATCTCAAACGACGTAAAATCTCGCGCGCAGAACAAAAAAGCTTGGTCCAAGCTCCATAGGACCTATAGTTTACGAGATATTGCCTTTTAGGAAACCGGAAATGACGTCATAAAAACAGAAAATGACGTCATCAAACCGGAAGTGACGTCATCAAACGGGAAGTTGATCTCAAAGGACGTAAAATCGCGCGCTGAACAAAACTAGCTTGGTCCCAGCTCCAAAGGACCTATCGTTTACGAGATATAGCCCTTTAAAAAAACCGGAAATGACGTCATAAAAACAGAAAATGACGTCATCAAACCGGAAGTTACGTCATCAAACCGGAAGTTGATCTCAAACGACGTAAAATCCTGCGCTGAACAAAACTAGCTTGGTCCCAGCTCCATAGGACCTATCGTTTACGAGTATGGCCCTTTAAAAAAACCAGAAATGACGTCATAAAAACAAAAAGACGTCATCAAACCGGAAGTGACGTCATCAAACCGGAAGTTGATCTCAAACGACGTAAAATCGCGCGCTGAACAAAACTAGCTTGGTCCCATCTCCATGGGACCTATCATTTACGAGATATGGCCTTTTAGAAAACCGGAAATGACGTCATAAAAACAGAAAATGACGTCATCAAACTGGAAGTGACGTCATCAACCGGAAGTTGATCTTAAACGACGTAAAATCGCACGCTGAACAAAACTAGCTTTGTCCCTGCTCCATAGGACCTATCGTTTACGAGATATGGCCTTTTAGAAAACCGGAAATGCCGTCATAAAAACAGAAAATGACGTCATCAAACTGGAAGTGACGTCATCAAACCGGAAGTTGATCTCAAACGACGTAAAATCGCGCGCAGAACAAAACAAGCTTGGTCCAAGCTCCATAGGACCTATAGTTTACGAGATATGGCCTTTTATAAAACCGGAAATAACGTAATAAAAACAGAAAATGACGTCATCAGACCGGAAGTGACGTCATCAAACTGGAAGTTGATTTCAAACGACGTAAAATCGCGCGCTGAACAAAACTAGCTTGGTCCTAGCTCCATAGGACCTATCGTTTACAAGATATGGCCTTTTAGAAAACCGGAAATGACGTCAAAAACAGAAAATGACGTCATCAAACTGGAAGTGACGTCATCAACCCGGAAGTTGATCCTAAACGACGTAAAATCGCGCTAAACAAAACTAGCTTGGTCCCAGCTCCATAGGACCTATAGTTTACGAGATATGGCCTTTTAGAAAACCGGAAATCACGTCATAAAAACAGAAAATGACGTCATCAAACCGGAAGTGACAACATCAAACTGGAAGTTGATCTCAAACGACGAAAAAATCGCGCGCTGAACAAAACTACAATCTCGTGCAAAAATGTTTGAGACAAGCTATTTATTGAAGTATTTATCCTATAAAAAGTAGTTTTTGCCCCCCTCCCCCCCAAAACAATGTTGTTTCAACATGTTTTGAAGTAAGGGGATATTCAACAACACATTTACAACATTGTTTTGGGGGGAGGGGGCGCCAGTCGGAAAACGTTTGTAAAAATGTAAAGTGTCTCATTATTTTTGCACGAGATTGTCTGTGTACATGCCTTTATGTGTAGCCAGGTTAGATAAAATTACGTAAAAATTATTTTAATCCTGCAATGAGCCCAGCCACCGTTTCTAAGTAGTATAAAGGCTTTGATGTAGTTGTTGTGAGAAACTCGATGAAAAAAAATGATTAAGGAACACGGATCAAGGGCCTGGGGCGAGTAAACAGCTATTTTGAATTTTATTATTCCTTCTGACAGCAACGACGAAATTCTTTAAATACAAAAGTAATCACACTGTTTATGGCCGAATGGAGCAGACGGATGTCCCTGAGTCAGAATGTGATGCTGACGATTTCCATCACAATTCGCTAACTTCTTCAAACATACGAAGAACATACTTGGTGACGTATAGCCAAGCAGACCTCCAAATATTTCCGACAAGGCAAAGTTTTGGAGAGCAAGTTGCTTATTATTTTAACGAAGGGACGGGAAAAGTTAAAGTTGAGTACTGGGCCTGTTGCAAGGAGCCACACGAGAATTATGGTGTACAATATCATATGAGCTTAAAGCTCGATGGAGCGAAACGATGGAAAAGAGTGAAAGATAAAATGATGCAAAACCATGGAGTTGTGCTGCACTTTTCCAATAATCACGATAACTATTATTCAGCGTACCAATGTGTCACAAAGGAGGACACTGAAGTATTTTTAAGCGCCAATCACCCAAACCTTACCGAGATTGGTTCTCCTGGGACCAAAACATGCATTCGAGCATATCGAAAAAGTCGAATGAAGAAAAGAAAACCCGATGTAACCGAGCCGGAAGAACAGCCTAAGAAGATTGTTAAACGTCTCAGCAACTTGGAGGTCTCTGAATTTATGGTAGCTAATGGAATAAGAAGTCACACAGAGTTGCTTGCCATTGCGGAAGCCCAGAGAAAGGAAGGC
>NW_021163817.1:0-22567 GCF_004324835.1 Dendronephthya gigantea | reverse complement strand
TTTCCTAATTGCATAACTGCAATCCATCGAGACCTGATCACACAAATCCAACACGGTGGTAAAATCTTGCTGGAAACGATATCGAAAACAGGAAGAATAAACGGAACAGATTAGTGGTAAAGATTCACCGAACATGAGGTGTACACTAAGGGATAGAATGGATGCATTTGATAATGTGCCATCTCAATGCTGTCTTGCGACAGATTTGTTTTGCCGTAAAATTCCCGACAAGGAGAATCAATTGGTATATCAGTTCCTTGAAGACCTAAAGAAAATATGTAATTTTTAGAAGTAAATGATATACCAGACTGACGAGAAATACCGGGACGTCATGCATGAGGGGCCTCGAAAAAACGGAGATGTAAGGTAGGCGCCTATAAAGAGCGCACACATTTGACCTTCGCACACAGTACGAAAAAATAGACTTAAAAAACCGCCCATTTACAAAATGACTCATAGCCACTACCATTGAGCTCCAAATATCTGTTGTAGTATCTCTTCTGTTTTAGTCGCTTTGCTCTGGCGATTATCTCTATCTCCCCAATTTCGCTCCCGATGTTTATTCGGTCTCTTGAAATCAATATTTTAGTTTATTTCCCGTTGGTATGATGTATTGGGCGCGCGTGGTATCAGTATTTCCTATTGGTATGATGTTTTGGGCCAGGTATCAGTCTAGTTCCAGTTGGTATGATGTCTTGGGCGATGTATCAGTTTATTTCTCCGTTCGTATGACGTCTTGAGCGAGGTGTCAGTTTCTTTCTGCGTTGGTATGACGTTGGTATAATGTCTTGAGCGATGTATCAGTTTATTTCTCCGTTGGTATGATGTCTTGGGCGAGGTGTCAGTTTATTTCCCTGTTGGTATGATGTCTTGGGTGATGTATCAGTTTATTTCGCCGTTCGTATGATGTCTTGGGCGATTTATCATTTTATTTCTGCGTTGGTATGATGTCTTGGGCGAAGTGTCAGTTTATTACCCCGTTGGTATAATGTCTTGAGCGATGTATCAGTTTATTTCTCCGTTGGTATGATGTCTTGGGCGAGGTGTCAGTTTATTTCCCTGTTGGTATGACGTCTTGGGCGAGGTGTCAGTTTAGTTCTCCGTTGGTATGATATCTTTGGCGTCGTATCCGTTTATTTCTCGGTTGGTATGATGTCATAGGGATGTATCAGTTTAGTACTCCGTTCGTATGATGTCTTCGGTTATTTCCCCGTTGGTATGATGTCTTGGGTGATGTATCAGTTTATTTCTCCGTTCGTATGACGTCTTGAGCGCGAGGTGTCAGTTTCGTTGTCCGTTAGTATGATTTCTTAGGCGTGGTATCAGTTTATTTCTCGGTTGGTATGATGTCTTGGGCGATGTATCAGTTTAGTTCTCCGTTAGTACGATGTCTTGGGTTATTTGCCCGTTGGTATGATGTCTTGGGCGAGGTATCAGTTTATTTCCCCGTTGGTATGAAAGATAGATAGATAGATAGAAACTTTATTTTAGCAGGGTAGCCCAATCAGCTCAAAGGCTGGTATCCTTAGGGGCCCTGCATATAATAAAATAATTACAAAATTTAAGTTAATTACCTATCATTACATTATTATTAAAGAGATTGTTAAAACTATGTACATATGAGATACAAAAATGATTACAAAACAATATTACATTATAGCTTAAAAACAGTGATTTTGAATACAATGCTTAAAATTAGACAAACTTGTAGCATTCTTTATTTTGCTCGGAAGTGTATTATAAAGAAGTGTTCCAGAGAATCTAAAAGTTCTTTTGCCTAAACTAAGCTTTGGTTTTGGAAGATGCAGATCATTTTTCTTCTAGTATTATATGTGTGGATACTATGATTTTTCACAAAGTATTTACTTAGATACGCTGGGACTAAATTATTTAGGCACTTGAAAACTAAGATACATTTGTGCCTACTTCTACGAGTGGCTAAATCCACCCAGTTCAAACTAGAAAACGTTTCTTAGAACTAGTCTGTTGTAATATTACGCGCGCTGCACGATTCTGCAGTCTTTGAAGATTTTGACAGCACCCAACAGATAACTCTGTCCAAATGACATCGGTGTAGTCGAAAACTGGCAACACCAGTGAGTTGTATACGCTCTTCGACGCCTCTAGTGTTAAACAGGGACGTATTCGCGATAGTAAACCTAGCCGTTTGGCAAACTCGTTACATACTACTTCAGTATGTTCCTTTCATGTTATGTGTTCATCAAGCAGTACCCCTAAATAACTAAATTTTGGGACTCTTTCAATGTCATGACCATGAAGCTGGACATTAAAGCCTGAAGTCTTGTCAAGTCGTGGTTTTGTTCCAAAGAGCATAACTTTCGTCTTTGTTTGATTTAGAACAAGCCTATTATCAGCCATCCACTGTGTTACTCGGTTTAGATCGTTTTGTAAGATGTTCATAATTTCATTGGTATTAGGACCAGTGTAGAATATGATCGTGTCATCAGCGTACGTACTTATTGAGCAATTTATTAGGCATTCCGGTAGGTCGTTGATGTATAGGACAAACAGCAGAGCCCCAACACGGACCCTTGAGGAACATCATATTCTAAAACAAGGCTAGGGGATAGTTCGTTCGCATAGTTTACCTTCTGCGTTCGATTTGTGAGATAATTTTGAAGCCACTCTAAACTTCGACCTCTGATTCCATAGTGCTCTGCTTTATGAAGAAGACAGTCATGGTCAACGAGGTCGAATGCCTTCTTAAGATCTTTAAATATGGCACTGGTTAATTGCTGTTTGTCCATGTGTTCAAGTATATGATCGACAGGATAAATAACTGCAGTTTCAGTTGAGTGTTTTTTTCGAAAGCCAGATTGATACCTAGATAGCACGTTGTTTTCAGTGAGAAATACCACGAGCTGTACTTGCACTGAGCGTTCCATTATCTTAGAGATAAGAGCTTAAAAACAGGCGTGACTTTAGCTTCCTTCCATTCTGTTGGAATTTTTCCTGTCGACATTGTTAGATTATAATATATGCAATCGGCTCTGCAGTTATAATGGCCCCATCCTTTAACATTCTCGCTGGAATTCCGTCAAGACCAGTTGCTTTAGTTGGTTTTAGTTTCGAGAGTTCTTGACTTACAAAGATTACGTCTTGGACGAGGTGTCAGTTTATTTCCCCGTTAGTTTAATTGTGGTCTTGGGCGTGGAATCAGTTTTTTCTCCCTTGGTATGATGTCTGGGCGATGTATCAGTTTATTTCTCCGTTTGTATGACGTCTTGGGCGAGGAATCAGTTTAGCTTCCGTTGGTATGACGACTTTGGCGTGGTATTAGTTTAGTTCTCCGTTGATATGATATCTTGAGCTTAGTATCTGTTCATTTCCCGTTGTGGGCGTGGTAATGACGTATTAATTTGGTTGCTTGAACTTTTCCACTGTTTTCCCACTATTCCATTCCAGAATATTGTTAGTTTCAGAATAAGCAGGCCTTTTAGTGCAAAAAACAGTTTTTAGGTGCATAAATTTTTAAATGAGCATAAAACATTAAATATTCAAAGCCCTGCAACTTGGGTCTCTTGGTGTTGTAAATTACAGATGTTGACTGTGATTAGGAGAACCTATTCCAAATACATCCGTAATGTGTTGGCATTATTCGATCTCTATTCAAAACTAAAAAAAAGTAGTAAATGCACTTGTTTGTTTATAAATGTACTTTCGGTTTAAAATAGTAAATTAAAATAGCTGCGAACAGTGCGAAAGAACTCGCTTTGTAACATGTAAAATTTTCATAAAAATTGCTTTGTTTTAAAGTAGATATGAGCATTTTTATGAAGGCTGTGCAAACATTGTTAGAGTACTTTTGATCAGTACTGTATACGCCTTCAATATGCTTAGCTACTAATTCATCGTTTTCAAAGATTTTACGGTATCCTCCTAAGGGACTCATTTGCTGACTGTTCAGTTTTTACGCTTACGTATGACTTTGACATACTTAAGTGAGATTTTATTATAATTACAAAGTACTATAGTTCCAGTGATAAAAGGAAAAGACATCTTTAGACTTGCGCAGCGTAACTACCATGGCCCCCAAAGAAACTCCACTTTCTGTTTGGGCTGTTAATGAGCAATCGCGCCTCGCGATAGGCTCACTGTATACTATTGACAAGCAATTGCAGCCGCAACGCTTGCAACTGGAGTTCTGGCTATTGGAAAATCGTGGAAAATCGCCTTTTTCTCGCCTTTTCATTTTAGAACTTAAGGTTATGTTCCCAAATGACTGATAAATTAAATTGACATGCGAACTAGCAAGTTGTTATGCAAAGTAGCTACGTACCTTCTTCACATGTGATTCCATCTCCTGTATAACTGTGATCACAGGTACAATTGAACCACCCAACGGTGTTCATACACGTTGCTCGACGGTCACAGTTGTGAATCCCAAGCGTGCATTCTTCAATATCTTCAAAGGTGATAAAAGTGAATATTAGACGACAAAGTTTAATAATTTACTGTATAGCTATATATAGCAGCATGAACACCTTTATGATTGATTATACAGTATTTGAATAACTTTCGTAACATTTGTAGTACGCGCGTGTTGATTGGTTGAGAAGGGTGTTTCTATACAGTTTAGTATAAATTTCGAGGTGACTATTGATTTTTCTGCATTATGATTGGTCAAAATTCACTGTCTGTGAGTTGATAAATTTGGACCATGCAAACAGGCCCTAATGTAACGAGAATTTGTAGTTGAATCGATTTATAATATTTGAACAAAATCTCTTTATTGAGTTATATTATAAAAGAAGTAGAAAACATTTTTTCTGTGTTTATATACAGATATAGAAACAATTCTGAGATAACACTTTCCAAAAAACTTCTTTCGTAAAAAAGGTTGAATTAAAACTCGCCCTTCGTGCTTGTTTTCCCACTGATTATTTCTCGTTCTCCCAAACTCCCACGCTTGTCTCTATATAACTCTTATAAACAAGGAAAATGTTTTCTCTTTGTTAAATGTTTGTTATCTTCTTCAACAGTTTATACATGCTCAAGGCAAAAAAAACGTGTGCTTGTTCGGGGCGCATTTTTCTCGAGTTTTCAATTGTAGAACATTAGATTGTGCCTCTTTCCAAGCGACTGGTAAATTCACATGCGACCAAGCAAAGTTGTAATCAAAAGTATACGTACCTACACATACGATTCCATCTCCTGTATAACCTTGATCACAGGTACAATTGAACCACCCGCGGTGTTTATACACGTTGCTTGATGGTCACAGTTGTGAATCCCAAGCGTGCATTCTTCAATATCTTCAAAGGTGACAAAAGTGAATATTCGACGACAAAGTTGCTTTTCACAATTTAATGATTTACTGTATAGCTATATATAGTAGCATGAACACCTTTATGATTGATTATATTTGAATAACTTTCGTAACATTTGTAGTATACGCGCGTGTCAATTGGTCGAGAAGAGTGTTTCTACACAGTTTAGTATAAATTTCGAGGTCACTATTGATTTTCCTGCATTATGATTGGTCAAAATTCACTGAGTTGATAAAATTGGACCGTGCAAACAGGCCCTAATGTAATGAGAATTTGTAGTTGAATCGATTTATAATATTTGTACAAAATCTTTTTATTGAGTTTATTATAAAAGAAGTAGAAAATATTTTTTCTGTGTTTATATACAGATATAGAAACACTTGCGAGATACCACTTTCTAAAAAACTTCTTTCGAAAAAAGGTTGAATTAAAACTCGCCCTACGTGCTTGTTTTCCCACTGATTTATTTCTCGTTCTCCCAAACTCCCACGCTTGTTTTTATACAACCGTATAGAAAAACGTAGAATGTTTTCTCTTTATTAATTGTTTGTTATCTTCTTCAAGTTCGTTAGCTTGTTCGTGGCGCATTTTTCTCGAGTTTTCAATTTTAGCACATTAAATTGTGCCTCTTTCCAAGCGACTGGTAAATTCACATGCGACCTAGCAAAGTTGTAATGGAAAGTATACGTACCTACACATGCGATTCCATCTCCTGTATAACCTGGATAGCAGATACAATTGAACGACCCGGCGGTGTTTATACACGTTGCTCGATCGTCACAGTTGTGAATCCCAATCGTGCATTCGTCAACATCTTTGAAGGTGTTGAAGAAATTATATTAATAGACCGATTTCGACGCTTTCTGGTGCAGGTGCTATAGCACTTATTTATACTGCCGTAGGTCTGCTTGTTCTTTAGATTAAAAATAATTTCATTGACTTATACCTCTTATAATAGTTCACAGTCTATTATCATCTTCAACAGATTATATACTCCGGCCTTTGGGAAATGACAGTGCTCCGTTTTCGCCTAAGCGATTGACCCAAATCGTCCAACAGGTATTCTTACTCGTTTATTAACAAACAATTGTAATAATGCGATGGAAAAAACATATCGGACTACCGTCCTTGTCCGTGCCGTTAACAACAATAGCACTATAGGTGTGTCCATGCAGCTTATATAGCTACAATAAATATTACAGTTACGCACAATAATTAGTATGAACTAATGAATAAATAATACGCTATTTACTTCACTAATAATACTGTCGACAGTCACATGCATGCTTACTTGCTGCTTCACTCGCCTTTCGATTTTATAACATTAAATTTCCTAAAAAACTGTCGAATTCAGACCATATGCAAGTGTCTTTTAAACATACATTCATGAATCTTATTTATACCATGCATGCAATGATGCAAATAATCCAACGTTATTACGTCACATGAGTCTAATGTCAAAAGTAAGCAAGCTATAGACACTGGTAGCTAAAGTTAAAGCCAAACTTTACTTTTCTAATGATAATAAATAAAAATTGCAACCATTATCATTCATCTTGAGTCCATGCTTCATAGTATTTTCATTTTTACATGTTTACAATTTCATTTCAAAAATGCTTTGTATGACATTAAAGATTTGAGATAAGAATGTGTAAAGTGTTGCGTTATTGTATTATTGTATTGTATTAATTACAAAGCACTAATCAAGCAAAATTTATCATATATTCGCTACTCATATGTGCCTTTTGAAAAAATATAGTGAAACGAGTTCTTAAATCTAACATACCTGTTGTAGGCAGAGTTGTGGTGTTGATTTCAATATGTTGACTATTTGGTGTTGGGGGATGTGTTGCAGAAATGTCCCCAGGCGAGACTGTTGCATTGAATAGAGGTATAGCAACCGTGTTTCCTGATGTTTGAGATTTAGTTGTTCTTGAAACTCGAATGGAGTTAAATGCAGATGGAGGATCAGGTATTGCGACTGCAATAAACCAACGTAAGATATGTTTTAATATTTTTCATGCTAGGAAAATGTAATTTTACACCTAAAGCATTCCTAAAGTGTCTCTTTAACTATTTATAAGCATATACATTCAGGAAACTGTTTTACCCCATACAAATAATCTGAATTATCCAAAATCGAGAGATATTCAACATCTGTGGCCAGAAGATCAGGACAAAATTAACAGTCTATTTCCGCCTAAATTTGCATATGGTGTCAAATTATATCCTCGCAAGTTTATAGTAAACTGTACAATGCAAAATAGATTAGTGGGTCGGTTATAATTTGGTTTCATTGCTTTTTTCTGAACAAGTTACTCCAAACATCTTGAAGATATTTTTCAAAGTTTTTGGTCTGTATTCTTCCTGCTTTTCAAAACTAATGATTTATCACGTTGTAACAATAAACTAAAAATGCAGAGGTGACATATACCCATACAAGAAAAATATTTTACATTACCCATATAAATTGAAAATATTGAATGATTCTCTGAAATTTCGCGGAACTCACGGATGCGCAGTGTAATTTATAATGCAGCAATTGAAAGATATTTGAACAAATATGCAAATTATTTACGGCAAACTGTATGCTTAAATGAATCGATCTAATGTCATTATGTTAAGAGCAAGCAAGATATGGACCAGTTAATGAGCTGAACTCTATTAAATATTTTACTTTCTTGATGATCATGAATAACAAGTACGATCGTACTATAGGGACCAGGAACTGCGTAACCGAGTTTAATTTCTGAACTGCATTGTATTTATAACAATGGAGAGGACAATGTATTTCTAATCGTTTCCGTATAATTATTATTTGCTGCAAATATATCAACAATTGCTTGTAACTTGCTTCAAAGGTCAAAAGTAAAAATTCGAACTCCGTCAATCGATGCGGAATATTGCTTAGAATAATTGTGCCAAGTTTCATTCCGATCAAACAAGTAATGATAGAGCCTTAGGGTTTTTTTAAAGAGCGTCGCCTCCTAACAACAACAAGAAGAAGATTAGCAGCGGTTAGGGACCAGTCCCTGGTCCAAAAATTGCTCCATAATCATGCAAATCAAAAGATTGCCCAATTATCATGTATTTTTATTTTTGCATGTTTGCAATAAATGCTTTTTTGTCGCATATATATAAATGATTTGATAAATAGCAAATGTAATGTAAGCAATAATTTTCCTCGGATGAAAGTAGACCGTTTACTATCCGGCAACTGTGCATATGGTGGTACGGGTGATTATACTCCTCGTGTTTGATGAATAAATATCTGCTCAGTTTATAAATGGCCAAGGGGGTTAATTATATTTCATTTGCAACTCAAATGTACCTTATTGGTCGAAAATATAGGTCTAACGCGTTCTAACATACCTGTTGTAGGCAGTATTGAAAGATTTGGTGGTAACCAAGGTCTGGTTGTGGTGCTTATTTCTATATGTTGATTACTTGGCGTCACGGGAAGTGTTGGAAAAACACCGCCAGGCGAGACTGTTTGATTAAATCCGGGTGTAATAGTTGAACTTGAAACTCGAATGGAATGAATGGATGGAGATGGAAAATCTGTTAAAATAAGTCAAAATATGATACTTTTTTATGCTAGAAACAATAAGCTGTCTTATATAACACCTATAAAGTATTATGTGTCATTTGTATTTTGAAATCAACAATTATTCTTGCCCATCACGCAAACAATTGCAACGACCGTCGCTGCTGTTAAAATTCATTTGGGAAGTTTACCCCTGCTTATATATTCGAATTCCTTTTCCCACTGATTTATTTTGAAGGCACTTTTCAGTACAGTATACGAAGATGTAATTCCCTAGGATAGTAACCTAAGCCAAAACTGGCCCATGAATATGACTCCCATTACAATACTTTACTCGTTTGGGAAAACACTGACTCGATCCTGCATGTAATCTAAAAGCACACTCTTAATAAGCTTAATAGTGACTCCCTTGCTTTTATTCCACTCAAATAAGCTATGCATATGAGCTACATTTTTGGGGGCAGCCAAATTAAAATTATGAAAAAACGTATTTGGTAACATAGGCTTACAAATTTTATTTCACATAACACTACCTCCACTTAGTTTTTAAAACTACACCCGGACAGTGTTTTTAAATGAATGCCACTATCAGCAGTATGAAATGATATGGTAACCTTATTAAATAACATTGCCAACTGTATAGGTTTCTCTTAATTCAAGAATTAAAAAGTGTCTTTGATCCTTTATGGTGTAATAATGCACCGGATAGGGGAATGATGAAACTTCTGACATACGATAAGAGTTGTGTATTTCTTTTATACAACCTGCTCCAGATCATTCCTAACTAGTCACTTGCACAAGTATCTTTATCGTGGCAAACATCTCTATAATTTCCGTCCTTATCAGACACCCTGTGGCTGTGACGTATATACAATAATAAACGAGTTTGGCAGGATATTTACCTCAAAATTGGCTGAAATCTGTTTGATTACAAGCACTAACCAAAAGAAAGACCGATTTTACACAACTTAATTTTATTTGACAATCACTTTGCCAATGTACTTTGTCTGTGTGGAGGGTAGATGGTAATTCGCATAAGATTGAAGTTTCTTATGGCATAATTTATATCTATGCACGTAGACACTTTTTCACTGCTAACCCGTCGTGATTCTTTTATTGAGACTTCCGTTTTTGACGTAATGAATTAGAAATATGTAGCTTTAAAGTTATAGTCTGATGATGACTTTGAAATAGAATCGAAACCTTGCTGTATGATTTCGCACATGCCATGCAGTCTAGCGTTTGGTTTTAACGTATTCATTCATCAGTGTGACCATGCATACGTGTATATGCAAATTTTAACCAGGATGATCAAATCTAGTTAGACTGCCCCCTCCAGGTATAAATTTTGTCAGTAATTATATAAATCAGGTGGGGCTGTACATGGGAATCCGATCAGATCTTGGTAGTTAATAAAAATTACAAGATCGGGTTGCATTAATACATATTTTATACACACACAAAATTACGAACCTGCTGCTGATATATTATGCATGGGTGTAGCCGTAACACCATCCATTGAACCCAAAAATTTGGAACTTACAATATCGACTAATGATAGGAAAGAAATATCAGAAGTTGTTGTTTTCAATAAAGTCGGTGTTGGTGTGGATATCCTTTGTAAAACGCTCGTATTCATAGACTGACTTTTGGTATCGCACATTATCCCAAACATAACACAAAAACATACATATACTTTTGCCATTGTGGTGGTACTTGCCAGCTTCTTGGTTTATTCTCTCTTGACCAGGCGCTTTGTATTATATATACATTATCAACATCCGTTCGTGATAGATCCACCCGCGCGTTAATTACTAAAAAATAACAGGAAGTTCAAGTTTGAACCGTTATATAAATATAGAATTCCCAATGAATGTACACTAAAACATTGTTTTAGATTTACTTCGGCAATTGTTTTCAACGCCACACAATTTACTATAAACAATATACATAAACGAATGTCTTTACAGCGTTTAAAAATACGAATATGAAATTGTTAACCGCATTATTGTTTCTCATATATATATATATATATATATATTATAATATATATATATATATATATATATATATATATATAATTGTTCATACTTTTTATATGCATCCGTTCGACAGGACAACGCGGTGGCTAATTACACGCTGTGTACACAGCAGATTATTCTTTTCAAATTGATTGTTTTTACGGTCAGTGAATTGCCAAAGCTGCATGGCAACCGCACTATACAGTACGCAACTCGCAAGGAATGTGAATTCCTTACCCTTGATTCAGTATTTTTACATGCAAATCTAGCCGTAAAAATGGGTTTTCAGTTCAATTACACACACAACACGAATAATAATATATTCTTTTTTCGTCGTATTGCTGCAATGTCGCAGATTGACCCTGGAGTAGTTTGAATCATAATAATAAAGTCCACGACAACAGACGAAACAACTTTTCGTTTGAGAGATGAAAGTTCGTTTTCGGTATTTTTGAACTTTTGAAATGAATTGCAAGCTGTCTACATATCGTCAAAGAAGTTGAAAGAACGGTGAAAATGTGGCATTCGAAAGTGAAGGATTCACACCACCGCAATAACAAATAACGCTGTGACAGAACGCCGAGATCAATTTGGTTTTTACTTGCGACGAACGCTCTTTCAGTAGTATATTAGAGTAAATTAGACTGATAAGAGTTTTTTTTGGAAACTGCTGTTTTAGCTTACTAAACTGTTTTAGCCCGCAAACTAGCTTACGCAATCTTATTCCTTCCTGCTGCTTTCGAAGCGGCATCGACCTGCATTACAGGATTTTGATTAAGCAAATAGTCCTGTGCATAATTCGATACATGAACTAGAAAAATACGGAATAATTTTAGCGTATTGTCTCATCTTTCATGTATTAATCAGTGTATCTTGATCAACTCTCACTACACAATAACCCGTGAATAAACTAATATGAAAGTATTATCATTCAACTGAAACCCTTTTTCAGCCGATAACTTTAGCAAATATGGAATAAAAAGTTATTCTAAATAAAGAGTGTATGAAAAAAGGCATCAAAGCTTTTATTAAACCTGTGTATTAGGAATCAAATCTGACTCAGCTTCAGCAGTTATATGCAGGAAATCATATATAACATTATTATGATAATAATGTGCATATTTCTGATGCCTGCATGCAACGCTATTATATGATGATACTATTTTTATATCGTGATATAAAAGGAGAACCAAAACATATTCAAAAGTATATCAATACTCTTCGCTGGTGCTCACTTGTGCCAGCATGTATACAAATTTGGATACTTAAGCGCGTACCACGGTTTTTGGGCAAAGCGGGAAACGTTAAGTCAAGATAGATCAATTAATCTTTCCGTAATATGTAGAACTCAGTGATTTCAACATGCTACATTTTCAATATGAATTGATAAACTTTGATGAAAGACTTGTACAGTCACTGGACTAGACTCTTTACCAAATATACCTTTCATTGAGTGAAATTATTCAATTCTGATTAGTTTCGATCAGAATCAGATCAGATTCGTTTGGTTGATTGCATAATAGCCTAGTGCTTGAATGTTAGCATGTACTGATAAGCATTGATTTCCCTCATATTAATTCACACTTCGGTTTATGTCTGATAAACAGGGGCGACATTAGTTTTCAGCTAACTATATATATTATACATTAATTTTGATATATACACCTCAGTCTTTGCATTATCAGTATTTAAGACGCACAGATACGGAAGGGACTAGACTGAGTTCCGAAATATCAACTACTCGAACCGTCTTGACCTTGACTCGCAAACCAAAGGTCGCTGGTTCGATTCCCACCGTAGTCAAGCTAATTTTTCAGCTTGCCCGGTTGGTGAATCAGAGTAGAAACATCACATATATACATTTGATATATACACCTGAGTCTTTGCATTATCACTATCAATTTAAGACGCCCAGATATGGAAGGCACTAGACCGAGTTCCGAAATATCAGCTACTCGAACCGTCTTGACCTTGTACCTCAGTTGTATGTATATATATATATATATATATATATATATATATATATATATATATATATATATATATATATATATATATATATATATATATATTTATTATATGGCAAGCGCTTGTTTTGGTTAATTCTGCAATTTGATTGGCTGCTGACAGGTCCGGATTTCCCCGTATTGCCCGAGGGCAATACGCAATTCTTATTGCCCTGTGAAAACAAGGCAAAACTCACGGCAAAAACTGACTAAATTTAAACTGAAAAACAGATTAAATTCTTAAACGGAAAATAATGAATTTGAAATAAAAAAAATAAATTTCTATTTTACAAAATAGAGCGTTTTTTTTTCACTTTAGGCCGATGTTTTGGTGTCGTGTGCACGGATGAGATTGATCATTAAAATTACAATGTCTGCATGAATTATGCCATATAATAAAAAACTTACTAACTTCGACTGTTCGGTCTGTACGGTAAAATATCAAACCTCGGTCTTGGTGTATTGACCTCGCTATCGCTCGGTCAATACAGCACGACCTCGGTTTGATATTTTACCGTACAGACCTCACTCTCAGTCAGTAAGTTCTTAATATACACCCATTTGCAAAAACGTTGGCCGCAGATAGATAGATAGATAGATACTCGAAATCTAATTAGAATTGCATATGTTGTGTAATATGATTGAAATCCCATGCAAACTTAGCCATATGCATTTCTAATTAGACTTCGAGTATATCAATCTATCTGCGGCCAACGTTTTTGCAAATGGGTGTATATATATATATATATATATATATTATATATATATAATATATATTATAATATTTATATATATATTATATATATATATAATTAACAATTAGTCGCCGAAGGCGAGGTGAGATAGATATAGATATAGATATAACTCAGATATAGATATAACGTCATGGCGGATGGACACAGTGTTCATAACTCCGAGTCTACAAATAAAAATCTCATTGATGCCTTTGATTTCCTCAATATAAATAAGTATATAACATCGGATAGCATTTCTTACGATGGTAAGCGAATTAAATGGCAGGATAGCTACGAATCCTTGCAAGATTTTGTGGCGAATGCCTTCGGTCAACAAGGCAAGTGGCGGCGGTCAGGAGGCGTTTCAAAGTGTTTTGATGCCCATAGCACAGATCTATCTATGACATGGTATCCCGGAAAGTTAAATACCTTAACTTTCAAAGGAACAGTTGGAGAAACAGCAAAAGCCTGTTTGATCGACCTATTGACGCCACCTAAAGATATGCCGGAAAATGCTTTTAAAAGTATTGACCATCATGATAACAACTGTGAGTATTTAGAAAATATAATGTTGGAGATTGAAATTCTGAATAGCAAGGTCGACTCAATGCAGGCCCTAAACGATTCCCGTGGTGATCCCCCATCAATCATAGTATCTAAACTGTCTAAAGAAGTAGCTTGCCTACATATTGATCTTGAGGGAGAAAAGGCAAAGAACAGTGCTTTAGAGCATGAGGTAAACCGTCTCAAAGATGAGATTTTGTTAATTAAATCATATCTAAAGGGAACAGCGAACATAGAGAACAATACAGATTTAAGTCCTGTCGGATTAGCCTCAGTTAATGGCAAAAGTAAACTACCCAATGGTCTGGGTCACGAATCGGTGTTTGAATATCAAAACCATAACCGTATAACGAGAGGCTTAACAGCTGCTAATGATTCAGTCATCATTGTTACTGATGTCGAACAAAATGATCCAACTGCAGGTCATCTCCCTAATGGAAATAAAAGCCACCATTGTCTTAGTCCAAATCTTGATCAACTAAATGCAAATCAACTAGATGCAAATGATTCACTAAGACAACAGGTTTATCATTACCGCGCCAAACAACACAAAGCATTCCTCCAAAAACACGATTGTGAAAGCGAATTGCGCAAGATGCCTTTCCCTGCAAGACCTAGGCGTTGTGGCTCTATACCTAGAATTCAAGACTCAAATCACCCCTCTATAACTGATCGACATCTAGTCAGAAAGATCCAACTAAAAGATCCAACTGCCGGTCATCTCCCAAATGCAAATAAAAGCCACCGGTGTCTTAGTCCAAATCTAGATATTAAATGGAAATGAACAAAATGCAAATGACTCTCTAACGCAACAGGTTCATCATTACCGTGCTAAACAACACAAAGCATTCCATCAAAAGCAAGACTGCGAAAGCGAATTGTGCAAGAAGCCTTTCCCTGCAAGACCCAGGCACTGCAGCTCTATACCTGGAATTCAAGACGCAAATCACCCCCCTATAACCCATCGACACCTAGTCAGAAATCGTGATCAAAATTTTTTATTAAAAGCGTCCAGGAGAAACCACCGTCCAAGGAGAAACTACCGTCCAAGGCCGCCTCGGAATCCAACAAGGGTCCATTTCTGGCAGCCGCCAACGCTTATAAAGCCCCTGATAAAGTTCAACTCGAGTCTTCAAATAGACCCCATAGAACAAATGAAGTCGTGGAAGGAATACCTCCACTATGTTCATCGAGTAACACGGAACAATATCAGCCAGCAGAGATGAGAATACCTACTAGGATTACTTACAGAAAAAACAAACGGCGGGAGCGCATCTGGGTTCCCAATTTTAGATTATTAATCCCATTGAAGACTCCTGTTACGATCCCACGCTTTCCCAAGATTTGGTTTAGTAATGTTAGGTCGATGGTCAACAAGTTAGACGAAGTTTCTGCATCAATTTCTATCGAACTGTGTGACGTTGCCGTAATTACTGAAACATGGTTAAATCCACAAATAACTAATGAGTCTATACGTATTCCTGGTTATGTATCTTGCCGACGTGATAGAACGAATAACCAGCGCGGTGGTGGTCTTTGTTCCTATTTTAACTCAAACCTTAATTTTACCGAATTAACTGACTTAGGCGATCCTGAAATTGAGAGTCAATGGTTTTTAATCAAAATGGATCGATTACCCCGAGGAATAAACTCCATTATCCTGGGAACAGTTTATCACCCCCCCCAAAGCGATGACCACGCGCTTCGAACGCATATCTTCAAATGTTTAGATTCCTCACTGGCCAACTATCCTAATTCCGCTGTCCTGGTTCTCGGAGATTTTAACCAATTTAAGCCAGGAAATCTGTGCAATTCCTTTAGATTGAAAACTCTGGTCACCAAGCCTACCAGGGGAAGTAATATCCTTGATCAAGCATTTTCAACTATCGGCTTACTACGATGCTACCATCCTGCCACCTATGGCCAATCTGATCATTCTAGCATATTACTTCAACCCACTTCACCACATGCTCCAAGCCTACCCACCACACGACTCCAAAAGCGTGATTATCGTGTTTCCAACAAACGAAATTTGATATCCTGCCTGGACTCGGTCAATTGGACACCGCTCATAGGCGAAATTCATGTGACGATCAACTGGATTTGTTCCAGTCTGTGGTTCATGGTGCTTTGAATTCATGTATTCCCATGCGTACTGTTAAACTCCATCCCAACGATAAACCATGGATTACTCCCGCTATTAAAGAATCCATTAAGAAACGTCAACAAGCTTGGTTGAATAATGACCTTCCCAAATTTAATGTTTATCGCAATAAAGTGATAAAACTCTGTAAAAGTGCACGTCGAAGATTCTATAACGACAAAATCAATCACATGAACCAGAGCAATCCTAAAAAGTGGTGGGACGGTATTAAGCAGTTGTCAGGAATGTCTAACCCCCCTCCGTTTAATAGTCTAGCCATAAACGGCACCGTCTTGAGAGACTTTGAACTTGCCACCGTCATTAATGAATCCTTCTGCAGTGCTGCTGCTGATATACCGCATTTAAATTTCACTCCAGTACCCGTTTCCAATGTTCCTGATAGATACGTCATTACGCGTGATGCTGTTGAACTTGCATTGGCAGGTGTTAACGATCGTAAGTCTGTAGGACCTGATGAGATCCCCAATTGGATCCTGAAAACATGTGCCGCAAATATTAGCTACCCTGTATGCTCCATGTTTAACTCTTCCATTAGAGAAGGTCGTGTACCTGATCTGTGGAAATGCGCGGATGTTCTCCCTTTAAGCAAGATCCCTACACCGAAATCTATTGATACGGACCTTAGACCTATATCCCTCATGGCAGTACTGAGCAAGATCCTTGAGTCTTTCGTGTTCAATTGGCTTGCACCCATTGTTATGCCATTCATTGATCCCCTCCAGTTTGGCTGTGTGAAAAAGTCCTCAACGACTCACGCCCTCGTGCACCTAATCCACCATTGGCTTTCGGCCCTGGAAACACCTAATACCATTATTCGATCCTGCTTTATTGATTTTTCCAAAGCGTTTGATCGAATTGACCATAACATTCTAATGCGCAAATTACAACTCCTCAACGTTCCACCCGTGTTATTAAATTGGTGTTCAAGTTTCCTTCAAGGCAGACAACAGCGCGTTAAATTAAAATCTTGTAAATCTGATTGGAAAGAAATCAATGCTGGAGTTCCGCAAGGCACAAAATTGGGGCCTTTGTTCTTTCTTATAATGGTCAATGATCTATCCAGTGAACTACCACTGTACAAGTACGTTGATGATTGTGCTATTTCTGAAGTTGTTAGAGTATGTGAACCGGATTTTCCAAAATTACAGCAAGAACTCGATAAGGTGTCTCAGTGGTCGAATGTGAACAACATGAAATTAAACGTAAAAAAACTAAAGATTTCACCGTGTCCTTCTTGATCAATCAACCCCCGGCACAACCCTTGCTTGTCAATAACCTACCTCTGGAGGCTGTGAACTCTATCAAACTCCTGGGAGTAAATTTAACCTCCGACCTCAAGTGGACCACACACATCAGGCACATATCCTCTAAAGCAAGCAAACGCCTGTATGCCTTAAGGCTATTAAGAAGAAATGGTGTCCAACCTAGTGATCTTAAAGCGGTATATTGTAGTTTCATCAGACCTGTCCTGGAATATGCATGTCCAGTTTGGCATACCTCACTACCTAATTTCCTCACCGTTGAATTGGAACATATTCAGCAACGTGCGTTCAAAATTATTTTTCCCCATTTGTCCTACACCGAAAGCCTTAAAGACCTGAATTTACCTACCTTAGAAGCGAGAAGGGAACGGTTATGCAGAACCTTTTATAAAAATAATTATAATGACCCTTCGGGTAAAATTTCTAGTCTATTACCAAAACTTTTAACCCATGAGTACGATCTCAGACATCCTCGATCGATCTCTCTTTTTAAATGTCGAACGAAACGCTATAATGATAGCTTTTTGCCGTATTGCATACGTAAATGGAACTCTTTTTAATATTTTAATATTTTAGAACCTAATGTTAGCATATCTTTTTGTAGTTATGGTATTAACATGTTAGTAATTGTATTTCTGAGTATTTTATCACTGTAAATATGTAAATAGTCTTATTTCTGATACTTGTAAACTTGTGTTTTTCAGTTCGTTTTTGAACTGCCATTCAAGTATTTAATAATCATAATCATAATAATTAAAAACTTCAAATAATTCTGCAATTACAAGCCTATATTCACTGAGCCGAAGGCGAAGTGAATATAGGCTTGTAATCACCGAGCCTGAGGCGACTAATTGTTTTAGTATAATTTCAGTATTGAAAAAGTTTTATTTATAAATACAACTGATACACGTGTTTATTTTATGAATATTATTTTGATTTTGAGTATTTTCGGCCATGTTTTTTTGGGGAAAAGCAATAGTTACTGCTCAGACTGCTCTGAGCAGTAACTATTGCCTCAGAGTTACTGCTGAGGGAGCCAATCAGAATGCTCAAAGGCCATTTTTCAGTACTGAAATTATACTAAATATATATATATATATGCGTTCACCGTAAGCTATATGCTACGCTCGCTTGTTTAAGTTTGAGCGCTCTGGTGACTCTATTCAATTCCAACAATGTGTAATCGTACGTCCTGTGTCCCAAGTGCAGGAGTCACCATTGCGCTTTGGTGATAGCCGGGAGGGCACATTGTTTTACACATGTGGTGATATATCTATAGACCAATTGCGAAACTTAGTAACCGCGCCTTCGCTCAACATGGAAACGAGGCTTATTATGCAAAAAACAATATTTGTATTTTTTGCAGTACAAAGCTATTCGCCGAGTTATATGCCGTTTTTCGCCTTTGTTTTACATATTTTTCGATATCTTTCAGCTTGGTTTCATCGTTGTTATCATAGTTTTCAGGCTAGGAAGTTTTGCCTTTCAATTGAGGCGTTTTTGTGGTGTTTTCATTAATCTTTTCGGCTGCTTTCGTCGGGGAAATATAGAAAAGGCCGACACAAACTCAGGTAAAAGTTTAGTTTTTCCAAACTATTTCGTCTCAAGTTTTGAAAATGTATTTCATTTTTCTCCCCTTATTTGTGCAAAATTTGGCGATATATATTTGGTGCAAAATCTATGTTTTTTATGTCAAAAATTATTGAAAAGTCACGATCGAACAAACCACCATGTTCACACTTCTCATCTAAAATTTTTTATACCAATTTTATCGATCGATAAGATGTAATTTGACAGCAATTTTTCATTTCAGCAAAAAAAAATAGTAGAAATCTCTTGACAAAAACTATAAGAGATAAAATAAGCATGTTTTATGTTTGTTTTCCCTGTGTATATAGACTACAGAGTACAGTACATGTGATGTGATGCCGACTGAAAAGCAAAATAACTCTTCAACTTGGCACACATGCATGACATGGATAGTAAAATACTTATAACCAAAACATAATATCATTGTCTATTTTGAATTGCCATTTGAATATTCCTTTCCTGGCAATAACATACTATAAAGGTAGCCACAATGCGAGCTGCAGCGTTTTTTAAGATACACCTTTACATGATGGCAAAGCCGAAAGCGAAAAATATTTAAACCGGAGTTCGCAAGTGTTTTTCCGTTTACGATGGTGAACGGGATCCTTTCCTTTTCAAGTATTCCTGGTTAACCCTTATTAAACATCTATTGCATGGTAGTAGATAGAAAGAATAGTGTTTTGTACTAACAAAAATGCGGTAGAATTCAGATGCAAACTCAGATGCATTCGAATTCGACTTTTATAAAATTCGGCCTTCAGGCCGGCATGCAAGCTATGCATCGTCTGTACTTTATTAAAACGAAAATAAACAAAAACATTTCAGTCAGTTACTTTTGACCATTTTAACAGTATTACTGTGGTATAAAGAAAAAAAAATACAGTGATATTTGTGAATAAATTTGAATAAATGAAGCCATTTCAGTCATCAGGTTTGAAAATTATATAATCTGACTGTCACTTTTCAATAATTTTTGACATAAAAAACACAGATTTTGCACCAAATATATATCGCCAAATTTTGCACAAATAAGAGGGAGAAAAATGAAATACATTTTCAAAACTTGAGACGAAATAGTTTGGAAAAACTAACTTTTTACCTGAGTTTGTGTCGACTATATACTATATACTATATACTATATACTATATACTATATACTATATACTATATACTATATACTATATACTATATACTATATACTATATACTATATACTATATAATATATATACTATATACTATATACTATATACTATATACTATATACTATATACTATATACTATATACTATTACTATATACTATATATATTACTATATACTATATACTATATACTATATACTATATTATTACTATATATACTATATATATACTATATACTATATACTATATACTATATACTATATACTAATACTATATACTATATACTATATACTATATACTATATACTATATACTATATACTATACTATATACTATATACTATATACTATATACTATATACTATATACTATATACTATATACTATATACTATATACTATATACTATATACTAATACTATATACTATATACTATATACTATATACTATATACTATATACTATATACTATATACTATATACTATAATACTATATACTATATACTATATACTATAACTATATTACTATATACTATATACTATATACTATATACTATATACTATATACTATATACTATATACTATATACTATATACTATATACTATATACTATATCTACTATATACTATATACTATACTATATACTATATACTATATACTATATACTATATACTATATACTATATACTATATACTATATACTATATAACTATAACTATATACTATATACTATATACTAATATATATATACTATATACTATATACTATATACTATATACTATATACTATAATACTATATACTATATACTATATACTATATACTATATACTATATACATATACATATACTATATACTATATACTAATACTATATACTATATACTATATATACTATATACTATATACTATATACTATATACTATATACTATACTATATACTTAATACTATATACTAATACTATACTATATACTATAACATATTACTATATACTATATACATATACTATATACTAATACTATATACTATATACTATATACTATATACTATATACTATATACTATATACTATATACTAATACTATATACTATAACTATATACTATATCTATATACTATATACTATATAACTATCTATATACATATACTATATACTATATACTATATCTGATACTAATACTTATACTATATACTATATACTATATACTATATACTATATACTATATATACTATATACTATATACTATATACTATATACTATATACTATACTAATACTATATACTATATACTATAATACTATATACTATATACTATATACTATAAACTATATACTATATCTATATACTATAATACTATATACTATATACTATATACTATATACTATATACTATATACTATATACTATATACTATATACTATATACTATAACTATATACTATATACTATATACTATATAACTAAACATATACTATATACTATATACATATACTAATACTATATACATATACTATATACTAATACTATATACTATAATACTATATACTATATACTATATACTATATACTATAATACTATATACTATATACTATATACTATATACTAGTACTATATACTATATACTATATACTATATACTATATACTATATACTATATACTATATATATATACTATATACTATATACTATACTATACTATATACTATATACTATATACTATATACTATAACATTATACTAATACTATATACATATACTATATACATATACTATATACTATATACTTATATACTAATACTATATACTTATACTATATACTATACTAATACTATATACTATATTACTATATACTATATACTATTATACTATATACTATATACTATACTATTACTATTACTATATACTATACTATATACTATACTACTATATACTATATACTATATACTATATACTAATACTATACTATATACTATATATACTAACATATACTATACTATATACTATATACTATATACTATATACATATACTATATATATATACTATATACTATATACTATATACTATATACTATACTATATAATACTATATACTATATACTATATACATATACTTATACTATATACTATATACTATATACATATACTATATACTAATATACTATACTATATACTATATACTATATACTAATACTATATACTATATCTATATACTACTATACTATACTATATACTATATACTATATACTATATACTATATACTATAT
>NW_021163816.1:0-25023 GCF_004324835.1 Dendronephthya gigantea | reverse complement strand
GGAACAGATCAAGATACCAATTATGTGACAAATTTCTTCACTTTATCTAGTGCTAAGAAAACGTATTATCAATCGAAAGCGGAAGATACACGTAAAACAAACCCGGCAAAGTGGTATAAAATTATATATGAACTTGTGGCTGCTAATGATTGTAACTTCCAATCTTCAGCAGCCCCCACAGATGACCTAGCTGAACGCTTACAACAAAGTTTCACCAAGCCTTGGCAGAGCACCACTCCTAATGAAAAACCAAAACTAGAGGAAATTGAACATTTACTCAAGGATACCAAGCCGCTGTTACCTTCGATTGGACAAATTAAGGCAATTCTTAAACACTTAAACCCTAAGAAAGCAAGCGGTTCGGACGACATTCCTGCATGGCTACTGAGACGTTACAGTGAAGAGCTTGCCCCTATTATTCATAATATCATCTGCTCTAGCATTTCCCAGTCTAAATACCCGACTCTCTACAAGTCACGCCCAAAGTATACCCCCGAATGATATTGACAATGATTTCCGGCAAATCTCTGTATTACCGCAAATGGCAAAAATCTTGGAAACCATACAACTTAAACTGAATAAAATGACCTTAACATCAAAGATAATCAACATGCATTCACAAAGGAAGATCAACAGTATCTGCGTTAGCGAGTATTACCCAAAATTGGTACAATAAGACCGAAAATTCACGGGATGGAAGAATGGGAATTCATGCCTTATTTATTGACTTTCGTAAAGCTTTCGATATGGTTGACCATGGTTTGCTCCTAAGAAAATTAGCTGAAATGAATGTATCTAAATGCTTTTGGTTATGGACGAGGAGTTTTTTAGAAGGAAGAAGCCAGCGAGTAAAAATAGGTGCGAGTTTATCATCTATTAGGTCCTGTCCTTCTGGAGTCCCTCAGGGCTCTGTCATCTCACCAATGTTTAATGTCTATGTTAACGATCTTGAAGATTGCATTCCCAACCATTTGCAGATTAATACATACAAATATGCAGATGATTGCACTCAGGATGAGGCAATCTCATATTGCTCCACTGGCAACATGCAAACGGTGTTAGATGCAACGAATGACTGGGCACTTAGAAACAAGATGGAACTTAATATAAAAAAGACTAAAGATATGTGGATCTGTTTCAAAGAAGGAATTCCTGCACCACCTTCACTTATGATTGGTAATGATACGATTGAAAGAGTAAAAACGTTCAAGCTGCTGGGCCTTTGGTGTAACGATACCCTTAAATGGAACACACACGTTGAAGAAATTACTAAAAAGGCAAACAAACGTTTATTCCACCTCCGGGAATGCCGGCGAGCAAACCTACCGACGGAAGTAGGTTTAACTTGTTATTTCACAAAAATTAGGCCAGTTTTGGAATATGCAGCCCCAATTTGGAGTGGTTTACCACAATATTTAATAGATGAGGTGGAGAACATTCAAACTCGAAGTCTAAAAATACTTGCTTTGCCGTCTGATCCATTTCAGTCTCTTGAACAACGTCGTGACATGCTCGCCATACGTGAATACAAGAAAATTATGGATAATGAGACGCACCCTTGCAGGAAACACATAACAGATATTGTGACGACAACATATGATCTAAGAACTCCAAGCACTCTACCGCAGTTCTTTTCTCATACCAATAGGCATAAACTTTCGTTTATTCCAAGGACTAATGCACTATTATAGACATAATTTTAAAATCGTAAATTTATTATATTTGTATATATACATACATTTTAATCATATTTAGTAATTGTAAATCCATTGTAATTTTATACCTAAGATGGATAAATAAATTATTATTAATTATATTATTATTATTATTATTAATAAAAAAACAATGGTTTATTAACTACCGAAAGTTTCTTTGATCAAAGACGGCGATAAGAGTCATCTAATTTTAACAGCGTTTTCCCTGTCAAATACTGGCTTTGGTTAAGCATAGCATATCCTAAGGCATCAAGTCCGAATTTCTCAAGATGCTACATACATATTAGTATCATTTTCGAATGAGATACACCGCAGTCACATATGCGCTTATTTTTACGCGAAATAAAATAGCGCTGGTCCCGCAGGCTAAAAGCGGAATTAAGAACCGTAGCATAAGCATATTGTCTAGCTGCTCGATAATTTATTCGGAATTTCCGAAGGCACACGAAGCGTCTAAGTGAAAACACTGGAACGCGTTCGGAACGCGTCCGGGAACGCGTTCAGAACACGTTCTGGAACGCGTTCGGAACGCATTTCGGAACGCGTTCGGAACGCGTTCGGAACTCGTTCGGAACGCGTTCGAAAACGCGTTCTGAACGCGTTCGGAACGCGGTCTCAACGCGTTCGTCGCATTAGGTTACTTCTGAGCAGTACTGTACCTACAGGAAACTGTTAGCAAAAGGCTAAAAGTAACTGAACTGCTTGGACTATAATCCAAA
Source organism: Dendronephthya gigantea (assembly GCF_004324835.1). Lineage (NCBI taxonomy): Eukaryota > Metazoa > Cnidaria > Anthozoa > Malacalcyonacea > Nephtheidae > Dendronephthya > Dendronephthya gigantea. The sequence goes on along the minus strand of NW_021163816.1, from coordinate 22,589 downwards.
TATGCACTTAGTATAATAATCAATTGTTGTATACACGAGAGTTTTCAATATCATAAAATGTCAAATAATATTAAACAAATGTTTTTAACTAAAATTTTCTACTGCCGTGCAATAAAGGATGTGATAATTCAGTTTTTCATTTTCCAGTTTTTTAGACTTCAATCAGCTCGGTTGAATAGAAAATTAATTAAAATGTCTCAGGATCTTTTGCAATTCAACACCTGTTATGTAAATAAAGCATTGTTATAGATGCCTGGTGCAATTAATTGCCGCACATTGACTTATTGAAGCACAGACGGAACACATCGCATTATACTTTTTGTGCAAAATGTTAATTTCCATCTTATTGTTTGTGGTAATTTTGCCAAAGGTGAATTCACAACATGCGGAAAATGGCAATCCATGTACATCGAGGAATTTTAAGAGAATCAGTGAAGGTAGGCGCTTAAACATTCTCCATCCTTTTTTTTTTTGTTTATTCGCGACTCGCGAGTTTTTCTGTGGAGTATTTGGACTACACTCTCTAAATCAAGATGATGGTCTTAAATTGAATCTAGTCGTTAATATGCTAGTATTATTATACTTATTGAAAAAATTCAATATCGGGGGTATCCTAAAAACTCCTAAGCGCTATGACTCTAATTTACAAGAGTAAGCGTAATAATTTTAGCGGAGACACGAATGTCCACCTGGCGAGTTGTCAAAGCTCCATGAATTTTAATTTAATAAGAATTTAATACTTCGGAAACTTGATTTTAGGCTGCAATTATTTCTAGAAAGGCTTCTATTACGGCATAAATTGCTCGATTCGGTGAAAAATTACAAGCCAAGCGTTCGGTTGAACGGCAAGTTCCTGTTATTACAAATGGCGTATATATACATTAAGTTTAATAATTATTATCAGGACTTTTCAAGTTTAATCGCTCTAAATTCCCCTGATTCTTTCGTAAAATTTTTTCTGCGGATGTGTTTATACAAACATGAGTATACACAATTTAACTGCCTCAAAGAGCACACGTACTGCCGTACATTTTGAGTTTTTTTTTAGGTTATACTTTATATGTTAACCAAAAATTTCATAGCGCATAATTCAAGACAAAGCTCGGCACGAAATACTAATAAAAATCGGCCAGATGAGCATCAGGCTTCCCTCAGCCAATATAGGTCTTCGAACTGACTATAAGTTTAATTTATCATGAGCTGCTGGGGGGAGTGCCGCACCGCCTAAAGTACGCCCCTGGCTGCATATACTTAGTTATGTTCTTCCATCATCTAATATCCCTGCCCTAGCTTAAACCCAATTTTGAATTGGGCAATTCTTGTGACGCGATGCCAAGCTTGAAATCCGGCAATGTGATCCGATCTGAAAAAATTTGGATCGCTTCCTTTTTTTTATTTAACATGGCAACCGCGGACAACAATTGTTCACCCATAAAAAACCCATGAAAATTATAACATTTAACACTTATTTGACGAGACTGAACATAAAATTTATGTTTTATGTAGTGGCGTCTCCAACTTGATAAGTGGGGGGGGGACTTCTATTATATCATATATTCGTGTTTTACATTATATTTCTTTCAAATGATTGTTTAACGTTAACGGCCTGGGAACGTGAATATATGAACATGCCCACCGCACTTATTGATGCTGGCGATATGATGCTGCCACCAGTAGCGCAGCCAGCCTGACGATTTGTCCCGCTATGCTAATATTTTAGCGTTTATTGACTGTGAAAACAATGAATTTCTAAAGAAATGAATAACTATAATAACACGAAGTTTACATAGCGGAACAAATTCGTCAGACTGGCTGCCACCCCACTGGCGACGCCACTGGTTTTGTGGACACAAAGACCTGTCGAAATATCGACGGTCGATACCACCTGTCAAGGAAAAACTAACAACAAGTTAAACAATGAAATATCTATTCCTTATAATAATTATGTACTTATTAAAGGAGACCTAGTCTAAAGATCGTATGCCCACGTGCGCATGCATTTAAAATTGCATTTCTCATGAATTAATCCGTTCAATTTAACTGTGTAAATGATGAAGCAATTGTGATCAAAAATGATGAAGATATTATATATCTTCGTCCTGCAGGGGGTAAACGGGCGACATCAGGATTTCGTCACTCGCACACGCGAATTCACTCTTCGCCAATAAACGCTACGAGCTACAAACTGACAACTGGTATATAATCAACTGTGATAGTCTATATCGTTTTTGCAGGAAACCAAGCACTCCGTCCATCCGAACTTATCAAATCATACCATTCATCGTTTGGGAGAGTGCCATATTCTCTGTATTAGTCAAAGAAATGCTATGGTTACAACTACAGAGTGAGACCAAGCAACTTTATAGAGCAAACTGTCAGTTGAGCAACAGCACGGTAAAGATGAACAAAACAAAAATGAAAAATGGGCGATGGTTTTTTTACGAAGACCGTTGGTAAGAACCGAGTTATATAACTGCATTGTTTATAGAACAAAATAAAGGACGAAGAGTCTCACTCATTCCGCACAACTCATTTTACATTTCTCTGCATGCACCAAAGATTGAAGCAATATGTGAATTTACTATGAACAGATTTTCTTCTTTCTCATAATTATAGGTAACAGAAGGTAAGGAAAAAATACGCATTAAGAATTTGCATTTGCAGGTAATCCATTGGAATAAACAATAGTTGAAAATAAAAATTCTTCTTAGAGCATGCATATAACATTCTGACTAATGTCTTATCTATTTTTTCAACATATAAGAGGTTCAAAATATTTTTATTTTCTACACTTCAAGCAGATTACAAAGCACGTAACAAAGCAAAAATTTCGTTTTTAATCACGTTTTTCGCATTTGGAGTCCTTTTGGCAAATTGAACAATAGCAAAAAGTTTTAACACAGGTCGCTGTTCAAAGTAAAAAAATATAGTGCAACTTTTTAAAAAAATGCAAATCCTAATCTGCATATACGTCGCCTGCATATATTTATGGTCGGAGGTAATTCATTTTCATGGTATTTTTCTTCCAATTTCTTCTTTCTTTCATATGAAACTAAGTTTTATTATAAATTTTATTTCAGATGTCGATGAGTGTCGCAAAGGTACACACCAATGTAACACAAAGGCAAATTGTAGCAACACACCAGGTTCATATAACTGCCAGTGTCAAATTGGTTACGAAGGAAATGGAAAGAAATGCAACGGTACAATTATTTTCATCTTTTAATTCTGCATCGCTGTTGTATATTTTTAGGGCAACTTAAGGCAATTTTCATAATCAATCATTCCGATCATCAGTCCATATTGAAGAAATATGTAAGATATTCAAACAAAAAACGGAACAAAAGCAGTCCGAAAAACCTGAGCATGGCAGATTCAGGTACCTGTCGATTTTATCCCAGTAATTATCATATATACACACTTGAATTTATTTCATAATAAGACAAGTTGACTCGTTGTTTAACGAAATTTTTCCTGACCCCCTAAATTAAAGAGTTTGGCAATCTAAACGACAACGGCTATCTATTGCGACGACAAAAATAATCATTTAAAATTTTAGAATACAAGCAAAAGTATTTGCTACTACAGGTGGTTTGATTTTTCACTTTAAGTCCCCTTTTTCTAAAACAGCTATACAAAGGAATAAATTGAGAGCAAAGCTGCTTTAAGCACTGCACACTACATTAATTTCAAATTAACTGTTGCCACATGACCATGCAAATTAAGGGAAAAAGGTGGAACAGCGACCACGATATTGTGTAATATATTTACATTTTTATCGTTGAAGCGATATGCCATCGTTAATCGTTGGACCAAAAATATATTCCTTTACAAAAGAATTCCGTGTGGTAGAACTAAATATATGAATATTCCCTAACCCCCCCCCCCCTCCAATTATCGTTCTAGTTATATATACACCGCTGCTAGTCCAGGATCTTTGATAACTTGATTATACTGTATATTGAATATTATTTTATAACGTTACGTTAAATTGTTCGGTATAATTATATAATATTACGAATGGCAAAACATATTTCAAACGGCATATCAAAAATATTTGTGGAAAAAAAATTTTTCTCCTATATAAGGAAAAGTGATATTCCGACTCAATTAGCTCTATACGAATTTTATATATTCTACAATTTTAGCATGCACCCATCATATATAACAAAACATGCACAAGTTAGCGTGGCACAACATGTAATTATACAACTCCCAATAATTTAAGAAGTCATGTTTGTCGACGTTCAAAATATCGTCAATTTTATCCATCTTTAACGACTGAAATTTTCAGGGAAACTCGAACAGTGGCGTAGCTAGCATCGATAATTGGCTGGGGTGCATATATTCATGTTAACAGACTGTAAAGGCAAGATTTGAAAATGAATTAATCCTGGTATCACGAATATATGGATATGGCCGCCCTAATTATCGTTCTTGGCTCCGCACTGAACTCGAGATGCTCAAGTGTGTTGCTAAGAAAGAATATTTCTATGATGGTCATATCGTGTAGAAAATTAAATATATTCTTTGAATTTTACTGATCTTGCTCATTTTAGGTACGTTACGATTCTCGTTACTATTCGTTGCGGCGGGCATCGGCAAATATACAACTGTCAGATGTGGCTCGTAAATGCTCTAGCTATATTTTAGAAGCATAACAAAAAAAATGTGCCCCCAACGCGTGTGATTTTGCGAGTGATTTTTGATCGCCAACGCTGTTGTCATGATACAATGCAAAACTTAAGTGACAGTCTCCCTAACAGCGGTCCGTCGAATTTCACGTCAGAAAAACAATTTCTCTGAAACTTGGCACATCAAAAGGATCTGGTACAGAACTAATAAAAATGGATTTCTTTTTTAAAAAATTTTTTTTTCGCTTTCCTAGAATCTCGAACTTTCTTGTGCCGAGCCGGCCTATTTGGTCATCCCTTTCAAGGCCGAAATTTCGCAATATTTAGGACTGCACCGTATCAAAACTAAACGCGCTGGCAAAGCGTTTTATTCGCCATTTGTTTGCCACTTATAAAACCATAAAAATGTCAAATTCATTGATTGCTTAGTTGACAAGATGTCAGCCTTGAAAGCCACCCCTCTGTGCAGGTTGCGGAAGTGCACTAAATTATTACAAAGTTCGGAGAGCAAAATTCGCGTTTGTTTGACCAAAATTGAAATAAAAATTGCATCCATATGCAGATGATAACTTTGTCTCCAAGGTTCTAAAGTCAAACCTTCGGGTATGCCGCTGTGTGCGAAGCAGCGAGAAGGTCAATTTGGTCAAGTTTGCGCTTTATATATACATAAAATAATACTTCGTAATCCGCACTGAAATTCATCAATTGCTCGTCTATAAAAACTGTTCCCGGCTCGAATTATTCCAAGAATTATTCCTTATATCTATATATATATATATATAAGTATTACATATATAATTATTTTAACGCTAGTTCCTGCCTTGATTGCTCTGCATTACAAAATAATAATGAAATAGCTACATGATGCTAATGATGTTCTCAAGTTCAATATACCTTGATTATTATTCTAGATGTCGACGAATGTGAAAAAGGAACGCACAAATGTGACAAAAATGCAAAATGCACCAACACTCCAGGCATTCAACTGTCAGTGTCAACCTGGTTACACAGGAGAAGGACGGATATGCGAAGGTAGCTATAAAATTGTTTTTAGTTGTAAAATAAAAAACAAAACATGGCACTATACTGATATTTTTGAAATATTCTGAGATTACATAATACTGCCACAAAAAGAAACTACGCTATTTATCGTAGTATTTGCACAGGTTATAGTTCAGGGGCCGGTTGTCCAAAAGGCGTTTAGATTAAAACTGGATAAGCTAAAGCTTAAAAATACTCTCATAGATCTTGTGAATAAGGCGAAAAAATGAATAACATCCGTCCCCCTCCAATTAAGTTGTGTAGCTATATAATATATATATATAATAATATATATATATTATAATATATATATATATATATATATATATATAATATATATATATATATATATATTGAATTTATCTTAAAATATTGTCGTCGCTTCAATAAATGACTCGCTCTACTTGTAATTAGTATTGAGCACTCTTTTATCCATTACAAACAATTACATTTGGATATATATATATATATATATATATATATATATATATATATATATATATATAATATATATATATATATATAATATAATATGTGCGTGTACGTTTTTTAAAAAAAGTCCCTCTTGGAGAACAGGATTATATGAATATAAATATTTTAACGGTAGTTCCTGCCTTGATTGCACTGCATTGTATACAAATACTGAAAGAGCTACATTCCTCGACCGAGCAGTTTCCTGTAAATGTATGATGCTAATGATGTTCTAAACTTCAATATATACCTTGATTATTATTCTAGATGTCGACGAATGTGAAAAAGGAACGCACAAATGTGACAAAAATGCAAAATGCTTCAACACTCCAGGTTCATTCAACTGCCAGTGTCAACCTGGTTACACAGGAGAAGGACGAAAATGCGAAGGTAGCTATAAAATTGTTTTCAGTTGTGAAATAAATAGAGATTATTACTTCATGGTTGGCAAGTACGTACGATTTTTTGCACGAGTTGTGAAGGATCGCAAAACGAACGAGTGAGCGTAGCGAACGAGCGAGTTTGCGATCCTTCACAACGATTTCATAATAAAAAGCGTACATATGAGCCCATATTTAATTATGGCATTTTTCACACGTGATAAACATTTTACGTCGAATCAAATTGCATGAAATTAATTTACACAGTGAAATACGATTTTATTACATCATTCTGCTGTGCATAAATCTCTATACGCATATAATGAAAAACAAAACATAGCAATATATACTGATATTTTTTAATGATGCTAAGTTTACATAGTATTGCAGTACTGTGATGACAGAAAATAAAAATCGTCCGGATAGAGTGCTCAATGCTTGCACAGAGCGGTATAACACAGGTTGAGAAACGCCGTTTACTTCAACGAATTTTATTTACAACAGAAATGTTTCGTGGTAAATAATATAATACAACATATTATAACAACAGCACAACAACTGTATACAAGAGGCTTATAATTAGGTCATATTACATGTAGTTGGTTACTAGGTATTACTTAACAAAAACTTCTTTCGATGCCTGCATGTATTGGAACAAGTTCATTACGCTTATTCAAAAAGCTTAATTCGGGATGACATATTATAATAGATTTATTGGATAGGCATAAATTACAGCGTTCAGTTTTATTACAAAACGGTTGTGATTTTTTATTATTATCCAACCAATAGTGTGTGTGTATTAGAGTCCTTTAATTTCCAAATATGTTTGCTTAGCTCCGAGGCGTTTTTCCTTGATTTATTGCGGAAAGAGCAAGTATGGTTGAGGTGTATAGCGTGTCTTAAATGTGTTCTCAGTAAGGCCAACGTAGGTTTGAGATTCTCTCGTACTTTCATTCTTCACGGTCGCTTGGTATACTATAGCGACCGTGCCATAAAATACTAGGATTATCAACTCACTTTAATATGCCATTTTAGCTAATTTTATACTTTTCAAAAATGCATTCTTAAATTGAAACCGCGTTATCTCGGTCAAATTTGCATGAAAAACGGCATGGTATATATATGAAAATTTAATTCAAAGATCAGAAAATACAAAAAACATAATTTTAGTGTAATAGCTCTTTTAATTTTGAAGTTATACTCAATCAAACAGGGTTGACGTTTTTTTGCGCCTCCCGGTACATCTACCAAGATTGAAATTAGCGCTAGCGTAAATAGTTATTCACCATTTCAATATTCAACGCAGTGGGGTACATTGTCTTGAATATATTAATCCAATACTTTTCATTGTTTTAAGTATAAATATTAATCAAATACTTTGTAGTTCTGTCGGATTACTTTTACGATAATTATCTCGCAACATTAACTAAGCCATTATTAGTATCGTTCTCAACATTGGATAGGGAGTAGGAGTGGGATGAACATTTTGAAAGCAAACATTCAGCAATTTATGTTCAGATATAAGGAGTCTTATATGAGTAAACTTTGCAGATATCAATGAATGTGCACATAGTCCATGTGGTTACAATGCAAACTGTACAAACACGAATGGTTCGTACATTTGTGAATGTCGGACTGGATATGAAGGAAATGGAACAAATTGCACAGGTTAGATCATGCAGGGTCCGGTTGTCCGAAAGGCGTTCAGGTTAAATGCTGGATAAGCCAAAGTTTAAAAATGCTCTCATAGATCTTGTGAATGAATGAAACTGCATATACGCAGTTAATGTATACTTCCCTTGACCAATAAACTATTTACATTGAAATATTACAGCTCATTTGTCCAATGGCGGACGTATATAAGTATGAATATAGTTTAACGCTAGTTCCTGCCTTGATTGTACTGCATTACAAAAAAATGAAATAACTATACTATCCTCAACCAAGCTGTTTCCAGTAAATTTATGATGCTAATAATCAGTTCTTAACTTGAATAATTATACCTTGATTATTATTCTAGACATCGACGAATGTGAAAAAGGAACGCACAAATGTGACAAAAATGCAAAATGCACCAACACTCCAGGCTCATTCAACTGTCAGTGTCAACCTGGTCACACAGGAGAAGGACGGATATGCGAAGGTAGCTATAAAATTGTTTTAGTTGTAAAATAAAAAACAAAATATGGCACTATACTGATATTTTTGAAATATTCTGAGATTACATAACACTGCCACAAAAAGAAACTACGCTATTTATCGTAGTATTGGCACAGGTTAGTTCAGGGCCGGATGTCCAAAAGGCGTTTAGATTAAAGCTGGATAAGCTAAAGCTTAAAAATACTCTCATATATCTTGTGAATAAGGCGAAAAAATGAATAACATCCGCCCCCCTCCAATTAAGTTATGTAGCTATATATATATATATATGTGTGTGTACGTTTTTTAAAAAAGTCCCTCTTGGAGAACAGGATTATATGAATATAAAGATTTTAACGCTAGTTCCTGCCTTGATTGCTCTGCATTACAAAATAATAATGAAATAGCTACATGATGCTAATGATGTTCTCAACTTCAATATACTTTGATTATTATTCTAGATGTCGACGAATGTGAAAAAGATCGCACAAATGTGACAAAAATGCAAAATGCACCAACACTCGGGGCTCATTCAACTGTCAGTGTCAACCTGGTTACACAGGAGAAGGACGGATATGCGAAGGTAGCTATAAAATTGTTTTTAGTTGTAAAATAAAAACAAAACATGGCACTATATATACTGATATTTTTGAAATATTCTGAGATTACATAATACTGCCACAAAAAGAAACTACGCTATTTATCGTAGTATTTGCATAGGTTAGTTCAGGGGCCGGTTGTCCAAAAGGCGTTTAGATTAAAGCTGGATAAGCTAAAGCTTAAAAATACTCTCATATATCTTGTGAATAAGGCAAAAAATGAATAACATCCGCCCCCCTCCAATTAAGTTATGTGCTATAATATATATATGTGTGTGTGTACGTTTTTTAAAAAAAGTCCCTCTTGGAGAACAGGATTATATGAATATAAATATTTTAACGCTAGTTCCTGCCTTGATTGCTCTGCATTACAAATAATAATGAAATAGCTACATGATGCTAATGATGTTCTCAACTTCAATATACCTTGATTATTATTCTAGATGTCGACGAATGTGAAAAAAGATCGCACAAATGTGACAAAATGCAAAATGCACCAACACTCCAGGCTCATTCAACTGTCAGTGTCAACCTGGTTACATAGGAGAAGGACGGATATGCGAAGGTAGCTATAAAATTGTTTTTAGTTGTAAAATAAAAAACAAAACATGGCACTATATATACTGATATTTTTGAAATATTCTGAGATTACATAATACTGCCACAAAAGAAACTACGCTATTTATCGTAGTATTTGCATAGGTTAGTTCAGGGCCGGTTGTCCAAAAAGCGTTTAGATTAAAGCTGGATAAGCTAAAGCTTAAAAATACTCTCATAATCTTGTGAATAAGGCAAAAAATGAATAACATCCGCCCCCCCAATTAAGTTATGTGCTATATATATATATATGTGTGTGTGTACGTTTTTAAAAAAAGTCCCTTGGAGAACAGGATATATGAATATAAATATTTTAACGCTAGTTCCTGCCTTGATTGCTCTGCATTACAAAATAATAATGAAATAGCTACATGATGCTAATGATGTTCTCAACTTCAATATACCTTGATTATTATTCTAGATGTCGACGAATGTGAAAAAAGATCGCACAAATGTGACAAAAATGCAAAATGCACCAACACTCCAGGCTCATTCAACTGTCAGTGTCAACCTGGTTACATAGGAGAAGGACGGATATGCGAAGGTAGCTATAAAATTGTTTTTAGTTGTAAAATAAAAAACAAAACATGGCACTATATATACTGATATTTTTGAAATATTCTGAGATTACATAATACTGCCACAAAAAGAAACTACGCTATTTATCGTAGTATTTGCATAGGTTAGTTCAGGGCCGGTTGTCCAAAAGGCGTTTAGATTAAAACTGGATAAGCTAAAGCTTAAAAATAATCTCATAGATCTTGTGAATAAGGCGAAAAAATGAATAACATCCGCCCCCCTCCAATTATGTTGCTATATATATAGGCTATATATATGTGCGTGTCCGTTTTTTAAAAAAAGTCCCTCTTGGAGAACAGGATTATATGAATATAAATAAACGCTAGTTCCTGCCTTGATTGCACTGCATTATATACAAATACTGAAAGAGCTACATTCCTCGACCGAGCAGTTTCCTGTAAATGTATGATGCTAATGATGTTCTTAACTTCAATATATACCTTGATTATTTATTCTAGATGTCAACGAATGTGAAAAAGGAACGCACAAATGTGACAAAATGCAAAATGCTTCAACACTCCAGGTTCATTCAACTGCCAGTGTCAACCTGGTTACACAGGAGAAGGACGAAAATGCGAAGGTAGCTATAAAATTGTTTTCAGTTGTGAAATAAATAGAGATTATTACTTCATGGTTGGCAAGTACGTACGATTTTTATGCACGAGTTGTGAAGGATCGCAAAACGAACGAGTGAGCGTAGCGAACGAGCGAGTTTGCGATCCTTTACAACAATTTCATAATAAAAAGCGTACATATGAGCCCATATTTAATTATGGCATTTTTCACACGTGATAAACATTTTACGTCGAATCAAATTGCATGAAATTAATTTACACAATGAAATACGATTTTATTTCATCATTCTGCTGTGCATAAATCTCTATACACATAATAAAAAACAAAACATAGCAAATATACTGATATTTTTCAATGATGCAAGTTTACATAGTATTGCCATAGTATTGCGATGACAGAAAATCAAAATCGTCCGGATAAAGTGCTTAATGCTTGCAGAGAGCGGTATAACACAGGTTGAGAAACACGGGTTACTTCAACGAATTTTATTTACAACAGAACTGTTTCGTGGTAAATAATATTAAGGCCAACGTAGGTTTGAGATTCTCTCGTACTTTATTCTTCACGGTCGCTTAGTATACTATAGTTTTCGTTAGGCATTCTCCTTGCAGAGGGCAAAAAAAAAAAGAAATCTATTTTTGAAGCTCAGGTCCAATTATCCGGTTTTGCAGAGGCTCCCTCTTTATAGATAAAATAAATTAACATAACACTGGCTATATAGATGAGAAAAATTAAACTCCGAATAAGGTGAGAATCTAGGTCTTAATTGTCGTATTTTGGCAATTTTTTCCATATCTTTTCTCACACCCATCCAAACTCCCAACCGACATAAATTTTCTAACATGTTACCATTTCCATGCTTAACTAATTTCGTTTAACCGAAACAAGGGTTTTCCGCATGCGTTGTACGAATTAATGTTTACACCTTCGTTGTATCTGTCGGAGACAGATATACTAAAGAGAATGTATCTTAAACAATATTTTCAGCTAATAAATGCCCTCTTGGGTGGGAGACTTTCGATGGACTCTTTTTATATCAGCAATGGCGTTGCGACATCATGGAAAGTGCGAAAGACGACTGTCGTCAGCGTGGCGGTCATTTGGCAGTTCCACAACACGAATATGAATAATTATCTAAATCAGGCTATGAACAACATAACGTCAACGCAGCGTGGATTGGTATGTACCGAAAATCCGGAAACATCTTTTACACAGTGAGAGATGAGGAGATCTCCTATGAAAACTGGAACACAGGGGAGCCTAACAACTCCGGGGGCATGAAAACTGCGTGGAAATGTTCAACGGAGCAACAGGGAAATGGAATGATTTGCCATGTTCGATCAGTCGTCATTACTTCTGTCAGCGGCAACTGTGAATATTCCACAACAGCTGAAATTGAAATAAGAAGAAAATACGGCGACGGACTTTACATTTAAATATCTGATCTGAAAGGAATCGTTTTAATTTTTTTCAAAATAGTTAATCGTTTGCAGTGTTTCACCCTAAAATCGAAAATCAATAAGAACGACATCTCAGAGCATTAAATGATTTAAATCTTAGTTATCTTTAAATCGAACATATATAAAATTATATCCTCTGAAACATAAAACCAAACAAATTGGAATATCATGTATTTGATTGTTAATAGGCTGTTTCGTTACATACAAAGGGCTGGGTCAATCAAAAAGGAAAATTTCCTCGCAATTTGAGCAATTACAGGATACCTTTTTTTATAAAAATTAATAATTAAAAGCTGTATCAAATGCTAAAATGCTTTGCATTCCAATGTTTGTCGTCCGGTCGACCTTTCGGTACACTTTCATTTTCGCATGTCAGGTAACACTGACCTAAATATAACTGTCGCTTAACTCGATAATTCCCTATATATGTCCAATACTCTCGCAACCACGGAAAAGGTTATTTACCATCGGTAAAGTTTTAACCATCGGTCTGAATGCCAGAAGTTTCTTACTCAGCTGGCGCAGAAATTAGCAGAAAGAGATCATGAACGTTATGCAGTTGTCATAGCTTGGTTGAGAATCAGAATCTCTTTCGAAATTCTAAGATCGGTACATGCGAGTGTAAGGGGATCTAGATCACCTTTTTATAGAAAAATTTGAAGTAGTACGATTTTGGACTAAATGTTAAATTGCAGAGGTTTTTTAAACTTTTTTAGATTTTAACTTTACGTGCAAAGTACTCCTTTTCTATAAAAATTAGGAAGAACAACAATCATTATATTTTCAAAAAGAGTTTAAACAGTCCATCTGAAAATGTATGGTGATTAGAATAGTTAATTTTGGTCTAGTTTTACTTAGAATCTTTTAAATATGTATATAGTTAATTTTATCATAAATTACTAGTTTTAAGTTTCACCATCAGTAATAATATATTCGTTTCGTGAATTCCAGCTGAGGTAATACGCGCACTAAACGGCCACACCATCGGTACCGTCATGTATATATATATACACACCCATTTGCAAAAACGTTGACCGCATTTAGATAGATAGATACTCGAAGTCTAATTAGAATTGCATATGAATACATTTGCATGGGATTTCAATCATATTACACAACATATGCAATTCTAATTAGATTTCGGGTATATCTATCTATATATCTATCTGCGGCCAACGTTTTTGCAAACGGGTGTATATATACATAATATATATATATATATTATATATATATAATATATATATATATATATTATATATATATTATATATATATTATATATATTATAATATATATATATATATATATATATATATATATATATATATATATATATATATATATATATATATAATGTATGTACAATAAATACGTACCCATACAATTCATCACCATGCAAAACGCAAGTATTACACAATATATATATAAATGCCATTAACTGTATATATGCGTGCAATATGTTGATTCTGCGTTCTCGAAAATATCCCGTAGTATGCTCCTGCGTTTTTATACTCTATCTCAAGAAACAAAACAAAGAAATAGAAAGCCTAAATATTTATTCTGATTAACTGGTTTATTCAAAAAACTATTGCCTTCTCATATGGCACATGTAGGACAATTGGTGAGACTAATATAGGACAATTCATTCCAAAACCATACAGCTGTAAGTATATACGTGATATAAAATTATTTTTGTACTATGAAATGGCAATTTTTTTACAAGAGATTTATCAGGACAAGTCTATAATTAACAAGAAAGAGCATGTAGGATATAGCATCTTGGGCCTGATTCGCTGAAACTTGTTCAACATGTGCTTAACCAGGATAAATAAAACCATATACAATCACCATGAAAATATAAAATAGGCAGTGTACAGTGGCGGAACTTGGGGTGTGCTGAATAAATTACACAGCCTAATTTTAAACTCAAAACACCTTAATAACAACGCTATTGGTCATAGATTTGAAAATAACATTTTTAAAATAAAATGTACTAATGCGATTCCGATGTTAAGCTGTAGTCATTTATTCTGCACACTCGTAGATCCGCCACTGTTACAGTATAATTCTGTATAAACTTCATTTTATATTCAAAAATCAGGTAGCAACACTGGACTATTGAAGTAAAATTAATAAAGGTTGTGTATACAGCGAATCTGTTTCATGTTAAAAAATTATTGTAATTTTTTCAGACAAAATCATGATACAGGCCAACTCTTGCAATATTTTGCCTCCTCATGTGTTTAAAACAATAAATTTAAGTATGTCCAATAGCTGAGTTTTAAACATTTTTTGCCAACAAAATTGTGGACCTGCATCAGATTTAACATAAATTTAACTATGTTACCATATGATCTGTATTACCAATCAAGGACCCGCTGATCAGCCCGGTAGCAGCCACCTTATTATGGTTTCACTCCAGCCAAATGAAACAGACCAGTACTCTTGTCATCCAAAAAGGCGAGAACTGTAGTGACTGTTACACGAAGTTTAAGCAACGCAGGCATAGGTCAGCGGGCTTGAGAGAGCTCGCTGCCCAGTGAACTCAAGCGAGAGGACTGACATGTTGACATTATTTTAACACGGGATCTTTATATTATGTACGAGAATTATCTAAATAAAGAAAGAACATCTTAGCACACAACACTCTTGACCCACGTGTTCCCAAATTTATAAACTTAGGTTAGTGAACAATATTAGCTTCTAATTATTAACTGAGCACGAGGTCTTTGCCGAGAAATTCGGACTGAGGTCTTTTTGTACAGACCGAGCTCGAAGAACGAGGTTTGTACAAAAAGATCGAGGTTATATTATATATTATATATTTAAAATGCCAATATTGCAGTTAAAACTGAATTACATTGGTTTACATGAATATAGTTAATGGTCTAAAAACACTAATTATTTACAAGTCATATAGCTATTTACACATAAAACCTATTTAAAACTAGAGTTATAGGCCCTGCTACCGGCCATTATAAAACTATTGGCAAACCTACTTGTCCTATGTTTTTGGATTGAAAGGCAATTATCATTACGCAGAGAGTAACTTGTTCTGTGTCTCGGTGGAACAAGGGAATGGAGTTTATGGGTTGTTTCGTGACACATTTGAACAAAAAGTTTGTCACATATGGTCTTTCTCCGTAGAGACAGCAACACCACCCTAGCGCGTACTAACGCATCTTCGTAGTTGAGGTCTGGGAAGATTATACGAAGGGCTCTGCGTTGAATACTTTCTATCTCGTCGCCCAAATATTGCGTTAAGCTGTAAGCCATACCTCGCACGAAAATTCTAGGATTGGACGAATGCGCGCGTAGTATAAACTCGATTGGTCCGTTGGTATGGAAGATCTCTTAAGGAATCGTAAAGCATACAATCGCTTCGAAGGTCCGCGATATTTCTTGGTAAAGACCGAGCAATCGAGGTTAATAAAAAATTAAGCACTTGAAACAAACAAGAAATGCATGAATTCGTATTAGTATAATATAGCCTGGTACGAGTTGATAAAAACAAAATACGGAATTATTTAGTTTACCTAAACTGCCGCATGGAGACGTCTTATTAATTTCAAAATCAATTAAATTTTCTCTTGGGCATTTATATTTGTGCCTTTTTCATTAAGGATTTCTCTGTCCTTTAATCTCGTAATGGATCGCCGAAAGTGGACCACTGAAAGTTTTTTCAGCCAATCATTGAGCTCCATTTCCCAGAAGTGACGCTAGCTATGTAATAAACATAGTTTAAGTAGTAGAATTTTGACGAAACAATAATGCCAATTTTATGTTTTTCTATTTCATTTATTGCATAGTTATTAGATGAAACATGCAAGCTAGTCTACAAGTTAAATCTAAAAAGTCTACGATTAATACCGCCACTAAACATTTCAATTATTGGGAAATTTACTCTAAGGATGTTTCATGCACGTTCTAGTCAGTAACAACCGTACAACTCGAGTCTCAGTGTAGGATAGTTGCTCCATGACTTCGGCAACACACGAATGTATCGACCTTTGATTCCAGTTTTAAATGTGTGGGTAACAATGGTGTTTCGATCTTTGTTGCCTTGAAAAACCTGAAAAAAAACACCAGGATTAGTTTTATTAAAATTTATAAACTTTGATGAATTTATGCAACACTTTACACGCAAGTAGGACCGCATATTTTGTCCACCCTGTTTGGGCAACCATGCACAGAATGTTTAGCGCTTATAAAGTCCGTGTGGAAGTATTCGCTATATGGTTTAAGCAAAAAAGTCATGTCCTAAAAACTGCCATATATATTGAAACTTCACGTGCATGCACTCTATTAAATAGCCTTTGAAATACTGTAACGGCGTTTTCAATTACTTTTTTACAATTAACATAGTAATATAAAATTACTACTGAGTATATTGTGGATAATTATACGACCCACTTTATTTGATCACCTTTGCAGTCCCTGACTCTTCATAAAGAGTCCAAGTACTACCATTATCGCTGTAAGAAATAGAGTAAGAGATCGCCCCACTCTGCATGGCTATAACATGTTCCTCGAGTTGAAAATCCTGTGACAGCTAATTGACTCTTCCTGCTGCAGTCGGTGCCCAACAACAAGAACTGCCACTCTTATTCAATCTCGCGAAGTAAGGGTGGTATAAATTACTATATATTGACGATGCTGTGATTGCCGAATTGGGTTTTGCCACTTTGCATTCCCAATGGCTTGGGGTCAATGCATGGAACTAGCAGAAAAAAGTTGTATTTCAAAATATGATTGCCCACATTTATAAATACCATATTGGCGGCCGAAAAAAAGCGTAACGAAGTAACGATGCAAACAAATGCGAGAATTTTAAAAAAAATATGAAATACGAAATTAATATCAAACACCAGTTTGCACATACATACCTTAGAGAGACATGCACTATATTTGCACATTACCTGTATTGTTCACACAAATATACGGTGGCCCAAAGGGCCATAGCATAAATACCAATAAATCAACGCATTCATTATTAAATGCACGCGAACAATTATACACACAACGCAAACAAATAGTCACAACGCAAACAAATAGTCACAACGCAAGTAAAAATAGTCACAACGCAAGTAAAAATAGTCACAACGCAATTAAAAATAGTCACAACGCAAGTAAAAATAGTCACAACGCAAGTACAAATAGTCACAACGCAAGTAAAAATAGTCACAACGCAAGTAAAAATAGTCACAACGCAAGTAAAAATAGTCACAACGCAAGTACAAATAGTCACAACGCAAGTAAAAATAGTCACAACGCAAGTACAAATAGTCACAACGCAAGTAAAAATAGTCACAACGCAAGTACAAATAGTCACAACGCAAGTAAAAATAGTCACAACGCAAGTAAAAATAGTCACAACGCAAGTAAAAATAGTCACAACGCAAGTAAAAATATCTATCGTCCGATATCTTTGTTGTGTATTATTAGCAAGGTACTTGAACGTTGCATCTTTACGAGACTGATTTCCCACATGGCGCCGCAGCTACACGACGCTCAGCATGGTTTCCTCAGTGGCCGCTCAACTGTGACCCAACTCCTTTGCTTCCTCTATGAACTTGGTAGTGCGCTTGATAAAGGTTTGCAAACTGATGTTGTATATCTTGACTTTAGTAAAGCTTTCGATAGCGTCAACCACATACTACTGGTCCATAAACTTAAATCTTATGGCATTGGTGGAAGCCTCCTTGGTTGGTTCTCTGACTATCTGTCCAGCCGACCAAGAGAACTATAGTGGACGGCCACATTTCTCATTCCTGTGCTGTTTTATCTGGTATGGCGCAGGGTTCGATCCTTGGTCCACTCTTCGTAATTGATGTTAATGATCTTCCATCAGTACCAATCAATAATTCCTCGCTATTTCTATATGCTGATGACACAAAGTGCTCCCATACCATACGTGATTGTTGTGATGCTATCTCTCTTCAAACTAACCTGGATCATCTCCACAACTGGACTCAGACATGGAAACTAAGATTCAACGAGTTGAAGTGTGAGACGCGGACCATCTCCAGGAAGAGAACTCCAGTGTGCCTTGGTTATGAATTAGGTAGCCACGTAATAAAATCCACTACTAGCCAGAAGGATCTCGGTTTCCTGGTGATGTCTGACCTCAAGTGGAATCTGCATACATCGACAGCGGTTGGAAAGGCTTACAGGATGCTCGGTTTGTTGAAGAGAAATACACAGTCCTTTAGTTAAGAATCCAAAAGATTGCTTTACTTGACTTTTGTGCGTCCTCACATCGACTACGCTAGTGAAGTATGGTCCGGACAGGGTATACACCAGATGAGGAACATTAAGGAGTTCAACGATGGGCTACCTCTTATATCCTCGGCACATCCAGGTTCTTTGTCCCATACAAGGAACGTTTGATTCGAACAAACTTACTTCCAATCTCCTACTGGCATGAAATCAAGGATCTACTGTTTCTTCATGCATGTACCTATGGGAAATACAACATTGATCTCTACCGCTATCTTCCTACTCTCTTCAATACCGCTCTCCAAGACATCTACAACATTGAAGTTAGTTCAACCTGGCGCTCTATATGTTTACGTTGCAACTCATTAAAATCTTTCTTTCAAACCTTGAACGTTTCTTTCCACCCTTGAATACTGTTGTTAAAGCTAAACTCTGTGTCCTGCTCGTTTGTCTGTTCGTCCGTCCGTTCTATGTCTGTAACGTCAGTGTGATATAAGGGTTAGTGACTTTAGCTAGGGTATTATAACCCTGTTGTCACTAGCCTGTGTATATTGATTACATGTATACGCAAAATATACTAAATTAATAAATAAATAAAACAGTCACAACGCCGTGTTGGAAGCGAATCCTTCTCTTCCTTCTGCCACCTTTTGGGCAATTTCGATCCTCCACTGATTAAATGCGTTTTCCAATAATAGGATTACAAGTTCCAACCATATTAACCAGTTTTAATGCAGGTATAGCATTCCAAAGTAATGATTAAAATACAGTTAAATACCATAAATTGCCAACGAGTTCTCTTTAAGGGTATTAAACTGTGTGAAAAGAGGTTAAGGTGGCTCGATACAATTTTTCGAAATTTTAGATGCAAATTTTAAACAGGGATATTAAGCACCTAAATATTTCACTATAAGGCTAAAAGTTAATATACTTTGCAGGAAACATATCTAGAGCGGAAATATTCTCAGAACTTTTGCCTGGCACCCGTTACCATGGCAACAGAGACGTTTCAAAATGGCCACCAAACAGGGTTTAATCGTGTTTATATCACAAACGAGTTCGGTGACCCCCAATTTTTTTTTCATTAAACGTTTACGCCATAAATGCTTTATCTATAAAAAAGTTTTAAAAAAATTCTAACATGGGGAATTTTTTCTATTTACAAAAACGTTATTTTTGCTTATTAAAAAATTCCCCCATGTTAGAATTTTTTTAAAACTTTTTCATAGATAAATAATCTATAGCGTAAACGTTTAATGCAAAAAAAATTGGGGATCACCGAACTCGTTTGTGATATAAACATGATAAAACCCTGTTTGGCGGCCATTTTGAAACGTCTCTGTTGCCATGGTAATGGGTGCCAGGCTAAAGTTCTGAGAATATTTCCGCTCTAGATATGTTTCCTGCAAAGTATATTAACTTTTAGCTTCATAGTGAAATATTTAGGTGCTTAATATCCCTGTTTAAAATTAGCCAAAAAAAATTCGAAAAACTGTATCGAGCCACCTTAAATGGCAGATTCTTCGAAATTTAAAATGCCGGCTTTCATTTGCTGCAACAGTCTAAACGGAGTCCATGGTTCACGTTCTCACTGGATAGAACTACACCCAATCCGAAAGACATTATTTTTTGTTCAACTTTTGACTTCAATAATGCATTATTCGTTAATAAAATTAGCTCCGAACTCCTGGAAAATTATCGAACGATCAAATATAGTCTGTAAAAGGTTACGAATTGACATATAAATTAACCACTCATTGTGCTAATGTGGTCATATATTAATATTTATTATATATATATATATTATTATATATATATATATATATATATATTTATATATTATATATATATGTATTATATATATATATTATATATATATTTTATATATTTATATATATATATATATATATATAATATTATTATATATTACTATATATATATATATATATATATTATATATAAATATATATTATTATATATATATATTATTATATATATTATATATAATTATATTATATATATATATACACCTCGTTTCTGGTTATGGTCTATGGAATATGGTGATATCGAACGGACTTGGTGTGGGACCGTAAAACGCTCAGGAGTTCTGCAGTGGACAGAGGTGGCCTCCTTATACATCCGTACACCTCCCTAGGTACCTTAGGCTTCCTTGAGCTTCCATATGTAACGGGCCGAGCTGTCTGAGATCGACACACACACTTTGGATCCAGTTTCTAAGTGTCTTTTATTTCATCCTCGTGCTCCCTATATACATGTGCTCAAGACTCTCATATTTCTAAGTACAATAGTGCACTGTTACATTATCTAATCACAATAGGTGCACTGTAACACATACATCTCCTTAGCCCAGAGTTGCAAAAGTGCCGTCCTTACGAATATTTTTCAGCAAGGAAATCTAAGAAGGCTTAAGGAGGGATAAGGAGGGATAAAGAGGGCTAAAGTGACATTAAGAAGGTGTAAGGAATCCTAAGGACGGCTAAGAAGGTCTAAAGAGGCCTAAGGAGATGTAAGCGGGCCAGAGGAGGTGTAAGGGAGAAGAGACCTAAGGAGATGTAAGCAGGCCTAAAAAGGAGGCAAGGAGGTGTAAAGAAGGTATAAAGAGCCCTAAGGAGGGATAAGGAGGTGTAAGGACGCCTGAGGATGGTTAAGGAGGACTGAGATGGGCTTTCAGTTTTCAAAAGCTACTAAGTTTGATCATGTTTTGATATTGTTGATAATTACATCGTTTAAGGATAACACTTTTTGACATGTTTCAGAGGCCATAGCTCTCAAAGTTTCCTTGCATAGTTTAGTTTACTAAAAACTGAAACTTTTTCTCGGATTGGCGAATCCATTACGTCCGGATCGCCCGCGCGAACGAAGCGCGCTTTTTTTCAGGCCTGTCACGGTCGCATAGGCAGACTTTCAAAAGCCGCATCGCCGTTTTTCTTGTGTTTCCCGTTTTCTTTTCAGTGTCGTCGACCTATAAGCCCGTCTTCTGCACAGAATACCTATCAGAAGAATAACTCTATTGTTTTTTCGTTAGTGTGATTCGTCATGATTCGTGCGACTCAGCAAGTATGGTAAATAGAGGCAATGGCCCCCTGCCAATATTAAAAATGGCCCCATTTTAGACATCGGCAGGGAGGCGATTACCTCTCTTTACTTGCTGAGATCACCTCTATTTACACATATGATTTACGG
Source organism: Dendronephthya gigantea (assembly GCF_004324835.1). Classification (NCBI taxonomy): domain Eukaryota; kingdom Metazoa; phylum Cnidaria; class Anthozoa; order Malacalcyonacea; family Nephtheidae; genus Dendronephthya; species Dendronephthya gigantea. The sequence goes on along the minus strand of NW_021163816.1, from coordinate 691 downwards.
TACTTGACGAATCCGACGAATCATACTTAGAATCCTAGAGCATAGGCGGCCCAGAACTGATCTCGCTAATCTCGCGCGACGCTCATATGTTGTCTGAACAGTCATAATTAAGACTGTTCAAACAACATATGAGCGTCGCGCGAGATTAGCGAAATCAGTTCTGGGCCGCCTATGCTTTTACTTGTTCTTTGTTTTGCTGTTTGGACGACAAAGTGCTCTTTTTGAATCCGTGGAAATCTACATTTGCATAATGTTTTGTGGTGAATGTGGCACAAAAAGAATAACACATGGTAATTTTTGTTATAATTGCGGACATTCTTTTGGGTCAGATGTTAAAGGCTGTGGATCAAAGCAAGGAGAAAGTTCAACTGGAGTCTCTTCGAGTAGCGGAAAAACAGTTGGCCAGGACGCTAAGACAATTAGTTTCAAAGATTTCATGAAGCGAAAGGAGACTGATCTTCAAAGTAAATTTTTGTCGAAAAAGAAAAAAGTGAAAGCCTCCGAGAAGGAAGCAGAGATAGAGGTAAGCGTCACTGTTGGGTACATGAAGCTGGACGGTGATGGAATTTTAAAAAATGCCGCGGGAAAACCCTACCTATTAGGGTTTCATCACTTGCTGGAAAAAATGAAATTTTGGAAAAGGCTGTAAGGAAACATTCAAACTACGACAAAAACATTTTGGGAGAACTTG
>NW_021163815.1:0-22573 GCF_004324835.1 Dendronephthya gigantea | reverse complement strand
CACTACCTATGAAAAGCACAATATGTATAATTTATGAATAACAGTCCCAATTTCTGACAATCGAGTCTTGATATAATATGTACTTATGTTTATTCTTAAATTCACACAAACTCCAAGCATTGGGGTTAAAGCATTGGGATTCTTTTCCTCCCTTTTTCTGTGGGGTGCTGGTAACAATCTGACCTGGAGTTTGTTATTGTATATTACTAGTAACACGCATATAAATTGCAACTTGATAGCATATTTGATATAGAATAAAAATAAAAATGTATTATTGTTTAATTAATATCAATAGAGGAAATATTTAAATCCCAAGGCAACTAAGCACTCACCTCTAACACTCAATTCTTGATTCTTCGATACCAAACGTATACCTTTCCTCCTCCAAGCTTGATGATACTTTTGTAAGGAAATTAAGACGAATTTAAATAGTGTTAAATACTGCGCGACTGCATAGTAACACAGAGGAGTATACCCATACACTGTTTACGAAACGAGATTTGTCAAAATAGTCGTATTAAAATAAAAAAATTCAGTATAAAGCTACCTTCAAATGATAGTTCTTGAAACGATCGTTCCAAATCATCCATAATTTTGATCGCAGGTTCAATTCTTCTTCAAAATATATCTACATATTGTAGTCTTCACTCTTCACGCATTTCTCACTTTTTGCAAAAATGGGAGCCGGAAATCTGCATATTCTGCCAGGCGCTTCGTTCTCCCGTCGCGTCCTCCCCAAGCACCCCTGCGCGCTCGCACATCTCAGCCACAGATCTCTATATTACGCTGAATGCAACCTTTATGTTTTCCAATAAAGCGCCTGGGTACGAGGCTGCAGATTTTCTATCACTCGAATTTGATACGATGCGCGTGCGCGGCGGCCATGCTGTATCAGATTTCTGGCCATTGAACCAAACGTTAGGTAATTTGCGCATTTTATGCAAGTGTAACTTAAATCGGTCTTGCAATTACACGCACGCATGCAGCATCAACAAATTAGAAAATAGAGAAAATAGATTGTTAAAACAACTAATTTGAACTTGCATACATTTTTATATAGATTCATTAAATTTTAGATTTGTACTGTTTTACAGTATACTAATTATAACGTAATAACGTTAAATAGAACATGTACACTCTAATGCTTATGGAATTTTTGTAGACTACATGACAAGGAGAGTTGATGTTTGATCAAGATAACTTTGGTTCAGTCGAACATCGTTAAATCGAAAATTGGTCCAAAGAGGTTTGAGTAATTTAATTGGGTGGTCACAAAACTGAGATAACATAAATAGGTGTATCTGCACTCAAAAACGTAAAATTTTTCTTATTGTATGCAAATTCGCGAGTATAATTTGTGTGTAGTCAGTGTAGATGCAACCTTATTAATTGCTAAGCTGAGACAGGTAGGACAAGCAAATAAGATTTTTCCAGACATGAGAGTCAATAGATGTATGTTACATTGATGCATCAACACTTGATGTTTCTGGAGAAGTCTTGCTTGGGTTATCGTAGGAAGGGGGCACAAATGGTGTCACAATTAGATGTCTCGAAGATGATGTGGATTGATTTTCTTTACAATTGTGAGTATAAACTCCCCTGTGCGTGCGTTTGGAATTGTCGTTTCTATATGGGCGACTGCACTGCTATATGCTCTGCAGAAAAATTGTGCGCATTTTGACACTTTAGAATCGCAGTTCTATATGGGCAGCATGCTATTCCTATATCCTTTAGTTAAAAAATTGTGCACCTTTGCGCCGGGATGGAGTATTAAGTTGCTTTACAGGGCGGAAATCTCGACTTTCGGATTAAGGAACGCGGTCCTTCCTATATCGACCTAACAAAAACTTCTTTTTCATACAGCCGGGGTATATATGTGTAGCGCAGATAGCGTATGCAAATAACATGTTATAGCTCTTCTACTGTTAATGTTTGGGCAGATGCTCTAAAGTATTGAAGGAAATAGAGTATTTCCTTAATCCTGATGAAATATTTAGAGATATTTTGTGACCACCAAAAATTTTTAGTTAAATATGAATTGACAGGGAGCCCATTTTTTCTGACAGAGGTCAAATGTTTTCAATAACAGCTAAATATTGCATCAATTTTAAGTACGGATTACAATAATCTGATTATACAGCATAAGACTATTGGATTTTAGTTACGCCCGGGAATGCAAATGCGAAATGAAAGTTGTCCGCCATTATGTCGTGGAGGTTGGGCGTTTTGTAAGTTATGCGCATGCGTGAGTTTAAGACGAGTTAAAACTGGTAACTAGCAAACGTTTGCAAGTGTGCGATTGGCTGAATTAAAATTTTGGTCACGTCAACATAACTGACATTTTGAAATATAAAAAACTATTTTTATTTCGATGATCTTGAAAATATACGAAAAATTCAGTCGTAAAATTGATTAAAATATAATGTGAAAGATGCTTTGTTGACCCCAAACTGATGTTCCCGACAAATCACAAAGTCTCAAACAACAATATTTAGTAAAGAAAATGTATTAAATTCACTAAGTCTTCGTCCGCACTTCTCGCGTGTCACACCCTCACTAACTCAATTTAAACCCCTTCCCTTAATTAATGTGATATATGATATTGTGCAGTTTGTGCATTGTTAAGTGCCTGCCCTAAAGGTATTTTTAGTGCTTATCTGTTGGTCAGTTCCCGACAAGATGCTTTCGGATAGAAAAACTTTGATTCAAAGGGATGGTAAAAAATCTACGATTTTGAAGCATTTTTAGAGTGTTTTTGAACAGGTAAATGGTTAGATTTTGTATTTTAAAACACTTACAAGTATTTTGTAAGTTTAATTTGTGGATTTATCAACAAACGTATTGACACCTCTTAAATTTATTTGTCAATTTCGTTAAAATTATTTTGATTGGGAAAACATTTATTTTTAAAGGTGAATGTGTTTAAGAAATTGAAATTTCGCTAAAAATTGTAGTAGAATATTTAAAACTATTCGCAGCACAATTAATGAATTATGCTAACAGTATAGTTGAATTTGATAGCTCGAGAGTCGACTTTATATAGTATACTTTATTGTACTTCATATAGTCATTTACTTATACGAATTTAAATTATGGAAATATATGTTTATCCCTTCAGGCGAGGGGTTGCTGCATGCATGTATTTCTAGTATGACTGTGTAGTCGTGTGCTCTCAAAATGAAAGCATGTATAACTACAGTCTAAAAAGCGATATGGCCGATATAGCTATATGGCAGAAAAATGGCGAATTTGTATATATCATATCACTTTTTCACAGTATAGCGAATACTATAATGTTTATACCTATACTATAACGCATTAGTTAGTTGTTTTTGCCAACATGGATCGTGAAATGCATAGTTTTATTATATATACATCTCAGATACGATGCTTAGTTAGAGTTTTAATGTATTTATCACACTTCACACATATTTCTTTACTTATAAATAATCAGGCAATCCCAGAAAGTTCTTCTCCTCTCCTCTGTCAATTGATAATGTTCCAATTAGACAAGTTACTTTTTCAAAATCTCTTGGTACATATATTGATGAAAATATGTCTTGGAAAATTCATATTAGAAAATTGTGCAAAAAAGTTGCCTCAGGTATAGGTGCTCTAAAACGTATAAAGCCTTTTGTTCCTCATTCCACATTCCTCATTTCACAGTGCCTTATTCACTACAGAACTGTTTAGTACTGCAAGCGTTAAGCTTGCCACACTCATCAACGACTGCATATAAGAGATGCAGATTTAATTAGGTCATGTTGCATGTAATTGGTTAAACTGGGTTAGTAAAAACTTCTTTCGATGCCGGCGTGTGGAAACAAGTTCATTACGCTAGTTCAAAGAGCTTAATTCAGGATGACATATGATTATAGATTTCTTGGAGGGCATAAATTACAGCGTTTAGTTTTATTGCAATGCGTTTGTAATTTGTTAATGTGATTTCTATTAGTTTAGATTTATCATAAAGTTTCGAACCTATAGAATTTCGTCATGTAAAGAAAAAATATCGCCTTTAAGGGGCCGGAATGTTGGTTTCAAAACGGAAGGTCATTCAAGTTGTTATTTTGTAAAAGACCTTCTGGCAAAAACAAGTTGTCATTTTCCGTTTCAGTGCAAAGATTTACATCAAATGCGTGAATTTGGTTAGCAAATGCGCAATGCGGTTACCTTGCCTAGCCACGCTATGTCCGTCAAAGTAAAACACTTCGCGGTTTCTATGTTTTGAAAATCTTATACAGTCTTTTGAGTGCTGTCTAAACAAAAGTAAAAGTAAAACAAAAGTTGAATTTTGAATGATTAAACTGTCTTCATGTTTTCCTAAGTATCGTTTAAAAATTAACATCCACTAAACAAAAACAACAAAGTTTATAATTATCATAACCTCGATCACTTTTTCTATTGAATTTGAAATTACATAAACAAAGGCAAAATGATGTCAACATTTTGTTTAGTTCACCTTATGCATGGGTTACTAAACAATAGATAATGATAGGCATTCACATTTAGTCAATTTTTCTAATATTTATTGTTTTATACACTGTATAATATTAATTAAAGCATTTCATTTAAGGTTCCCATATCAACCCTTATTGAGGCACATTTTCAAAAAAGTCACTTGAAAATCTTATAGAAATTTTAACGAACAATATATAACAAGACGCCTACTAGGCGTTATGATCGCGTCGTTCGCAGCGACGTAGCCAGCCCAGCTATGCAAATTTTGTGTCGTAAATGTTCTTAATAATAAAAATGAACAATATACCGAACTATAGTATAGGTCGCATGTTGAAAGCAGGAGAAACATCAACAGCCCATTTCAAAACCGCTCTACCTGTGCGCAGGTTCCCGATTAGGGTGATACGGCCTGCAGCTAGCGACGCTGGGGGTCGACAAAGGTTTTTTGCCTGTTAATGGGCTAACTCATTAGGCATCGGAATGTTTATGAATCTATCCACTCATCTTACCTTCCAAAAACTTCTCTTGGTATGCCAGTCAACAATAACAAACAAATAAAGATTATCCAATCTGTGTTTCGCAGAATGGCAGCCGCCCCTTAAATCTCTTGCTCCGGAAAAACGAACTCGAGTCAAAGAGCTAAGTATAAGGAACAATAATTTTTTCCACGGCCAATTGTTTATTTTAATGTGTCTGTCCACGGGCTATAGCTGTAAACTATACTACAAACCGACTCCCGGAATCCTGCATTAACGCTTTTTTCAAGAACGTACAAATTTCTCGAAATATTTTATACAGTATCAGACACTATCAGCTAACCAATTCGCCGTAAAAAATTAAGTCGTAGGTTTGTTAACACGGCAATGTTGAAGTCGTAGGTTGTGTTAACACGGCAATGCGGCAATATTGAAAGCCAGTCGATTTTTGGTTGCCGAACGACCCTGTACGTATATAACTACGTATCGACCATGTTTCAACCTTGAAACAACGTTGACAAGCGACATTGATTCGACGTCGTGGAAATGACCTTGACGTGGAAACAACGTCGATTTCCCGCTGATGATCGACGTCGCGACAAAAGTTCAACCAAAATTCCACGTCGAAACGAAGTCGTGTGCTCACTTGGTACCCATATAGGCATGCAGGAAACGGCGGATATCGCCTGTCAAAAAAGGCCAATTGTCTACACAAGTGTAGTGTCTGTTATTTGGCTTACACAATCGGCAATGTACGTCGCCACATCTTCCTTCTTAATGTTGAGACAACATCTATATAATTTGTCGATGGTTGACGTGATTTTGGTCTCCACTGTAGTTTTGCCAACTCCGAAGTTCGCGATTTCCTCGTAAGCGAAATCGCCAAAATTTGCCGCTAGATCTTTCCAGTTTGGCCTACCTTCAGGAGTGAGCAGCTCCACGAGTTTCATAAGAAAAGAAGAGGTTTGATTTTGCAGGAGCTGACCTGTAAACAGTACTTTATAACAGTATTCAATGTTTTGTTCGGGGTGCATTGAATTTCAATCAAAAAATTGAATCACACGGGCAGAGGCGTAGCCAGGATTTTGGGGAAGGGGGGCCAGCAAGAACATTGGCGGGGCCAGGCCGCCAGTGTCAATCGAGACAAGGTTTGTGCAAAACATTCTGTGCAGGATACTATGGCAATAATGATGAAAATGACATGCAGCCGGAAGTTTTAAAATATTGACGCCCTTACAACGATTCGCTTACGCCCCTACCCAAGAAAGATGTTTAGCTTAAACGGTGAACTGATAAGAGACTTGAATGTTCAATTTCCAAAAGAACTGCATGCATAATAATTGCAAATGAATTGCATATGATGTGTGTTCAGCTTAGATGGGAACGTATTTGATCTCTGGCTTCGAAAAACCGGCCCCAGACTAACAATCTTATCTATGAAACTTATTCATAAACTATCCCTGTGTGCAGCGATTACTTTACCTGTATGTAATTGCTTGTATCGTCGTTGCCCTGGCGGGAGCGCCCAGTAATCCTTCTCCCTGACATTGCAGATAATTTTTTTTCGTACACCAGTAGACGATAAAACCCACCGGAAGAAAAAAGAATATCAGTACCACCGCCGTGACAATGAGCAGTGTTAGGTTTGTGGATGAGCAACTGCTTTCATTTTTTTCTCCTGGTAAAATATTTGCAAACAATGTGTTGAAGACTTCAATTTGATTACGAAATCGCGATACATAATTGCATTTCCAATTCCATTTATCAGATATGACTCACTATCATTCCAACAAGTATCATACATGATTTATGAATGCTGAAAACTTACCTCTGTAATAAATAAGTCAAAGAGCGGGATATTCTTTTATGAGCCCTATATCAGAATAAATTGAATTATTATGTTTAAGAAGTCAATCCTGATTATTAAATAATATCATAGGAATTCATAGGAATGATAGACTGTATTTTTGGTAGCATTGCCTACAACCAGATGCAGTTACTTATTACCAACTACTCAACTATACTGACACTTTAGTTCGACAGGATCATTTTCAAAATACAACTGACCACACAAAATACAAAATCTGGGATTAAAAAGTAGACAGAAACCAAGTTTGCTAAACACAGATCATCATAAGAACTCCACGTACAACAACAAGGGTATCACTTACTGTTCCACCACAATTGAGTCAGCAAGGAAGCAATATTTATATCATCGATGAAATCTTTTGTTTTTCCTCCATGATACATTGTATGCACTTTCATTGTCTTATATAGTAAGGTTAGTGTAAATTGATACAATTATCAATCAGTCTATATTATCTATGATTAATTATTCTTCTCTATTTTAAGTTTTCAAAAGAGTATGTTGCGCGTAGACCATTAGGTATTAATTTCAAAGACTTACATGTACGTAAAAACGAGATATGATTGTAGTGGCGGGTAATTTTCTTCGCAATACGATATGATGAAGGTGTTGTGGTTGCCATGCCTGGTTTTAATTACCTTGAAGTCTTGTTTTCAAAGGAGAACCTGAAGGGAATATATTTTACAGTTTTACTTTTCCATCCATTTTTCCCCGAGCCGGCGCGAAGCGCCGTGCGAGGGTACTAATTTCGCCCGGAGATTAGGATTACACCCGGAACCCGTGAGAACATAGCGAAATGAAAGTGGACGGTCAACGGTGGACGTTCGACCTTTTTGCCAGTTATGCGCGTGCGCTGAAATTAAACGAGAGAAGACTTGGTAATCAATAACTTTCTGATTGGCTAAGACAAGAAGGCTAAAATTAAACGACTGAAGACTGGTTTTTAGTGAGTGGGAAGATTTTACACTTCATAATTTCTCACCCGGCCACATTTATTAAAAAGTCATTCTTTTCAGTTTAAACACAACTAAATATGCTAAAATGTATTTCACTATAAATCTGAATGTGTTATGTGATCGACGACATTATCATTTCATTATAAACTCCGTTTTTATAATGACAAAAAGAAAATCAAATAAATATATTCGCGTGCAAAAACCAGTCGAGACGTAACAAAACTTCGGAAGTTGTACGAGACGTCTGATGTTATATTTCAATGAAAAGTAATAATTAAAATAATTTACCATAATACTGATTATAGATGAATAACTTAACTTCAAAAAATGCTAAGAATCTTGTCGTATTTTTGCCCTTTTTTCCCAAAAATATGAGGGTAAACTAAACTTTATAAACCAAAATATACGGCCGTAACAAGTTGCTATGGCTACAGTGCTTCCACTTCCAAAAAAACATTTCCATACTTCTTTTCTCACATACCACGACATAACTATCATGTTAAATAATCATCCCTATTCTTAATTTCGTTTAACTGAGGCGAGGGGTTGCTGCATGCATGTATTTCTAGTAAGCCAGTAAAATGGCAATGATTAGAAGCTCGAATGAAAAGTAAGTTGATATCTTGAGGCAAAATACGTTTAACGCATGCAGTCTGTAATATTTCAATGTCCTCAGCAATTCGATATTTCCACCGTAATAAGGCGTAATTAGAGCTTGATATTAGATTTTTACCCTAAATATTTAAGAAAGGACTTTTTCATTGATAAGTATACGTAAGACGGGATTTCTACGTGACAAGCAATGATTGTCAGTGAGCTTTTTGAATATACAGATACAAACGTAAAAGATTTTAATAGTATAAAAAGAAGTATACAATATGATTTGTTAAGAAACAATTTATTAATGACGACACAATACATGAAAAACAAGTCACAAACTCAGCAAATTTGCCATCCTGGATTTCAAATTTACAGAGAAATTGCAAGGCTGGCTAACTTTTGGTATCAATGGTCTCATGAAATCACCACCTTGTCTCTCTTTTTTAATTCTTGAACTTCGTTTATTGGGGATGATACCTCCTCCTCTCTTGTCTTTTTTTTTCTTGAATTCTCTTGCTCCTTCTTACGGGGTATTTTACCATTTTTAATCCCAGTTGTCTTTCTTCTGTAAAATAATTTCATCTTTGACAATTTTTTTCCGAACTTCTATGACCGAACCTTCCTTTATTGCTTTTTCTACCTCTCTCGAAAATTTCTCAGGAAACGGCAACGATGAGCTCCTTTCCGGGGTATTTGGTGTTTATTCCTAGCTCTCCAATATATCGACTACCACCACTAACATTTATTATAAAGATATAGTAAGAAAAATTTCACATTATTAATAATACCGGACAGAACAAAAGGCATGCCCAACAGAACAATTTTTCTAAAATTAAGCTGCCACAAAGCCAATCCTTTTTGGAGTACCACTCCTTCATGAATGACATCCCCTTATTTTTAATATTTAAATTTGGTCGTTCCTTGACAATAACATTTTGTTCGACAGTTGGTCGAACAGAAAAAGATGTTTAACAACAAAGCATTTACAATATCGGATACACATGATAGAACAGAAAGTACTTATAGGCCGAATCATGTCACCCGGATTTTTCCTTTCTTTTCTTTTCATTTCCGATTCCAGAAAGGTTGGAATTTGATTTAAGTAAGACAAGCTTTATCATACGTTATCCCATATATTTCGACCGGAGTTTGTGACGAATAATAAAAAAACTTTCAAAAAACGTTTCAAAAATGTTTAATATTTATTTGTTTTACACCTTTTCATTTGACGAACGTGATGTTAGCCTATGGAGCAAGACATTTCACAAAAAATAGCTTTTTTAGTAATACTCCGGAAATAAATTTTAATGGTTTATTAATTTTAATATTTTGCCAATACATTGATTGAACTTATCCATAAAAAATTTTCGTTTTTTATAAAAAATCTAACCGTTCCTTGGAACGACACTTTCCATAATAGTATACTTGTGCAAATGTGGATTCTTTTATGCGGGATTCGTAAATTTAAATACAAAGGCTTTGACTGGGTTCTTTTCCATTTCAAAATAGGAAATTAACACTTTACTTACGTGCGTATTTGAAAGATACTTATTTCAACAGTCTTTGAAAACATTTTGAATTGAAATTATTGAAGTGATCGTGTCTTCAGAGAAACAATCAAGAATCCTAAAATATTTACTGCATTAGAACTAAAAATTCTTGTTGTGTTCAGTTCGATCTTTGCCTGAATGTCTATTATCAATTTAAACTTTATGTTGCTTACCTTTCACGATGTATGTTGTGTACTTTTTTTCTCCTCCTACATGTACGTGATGTGCGTCCTTGTGTATTTTCGAAATTTATGTTTTGATAACTAATATTTCTATTGTATTGTGTGTCCGTTCTTCTGTTCGCGTTTTCAATTAGGTGACTTGTTCGTGTATACGTGCTTATTATATTAAAAACTCCTTAACTCTTCCTCTTTTGTGCTGCAAAAAGTGTGTTCTCGGCGAAAAAACTTATTTAGTTTTGTCCGTGAAGAGGCAAAATGATTTCAACCTGAATTCCACTGGAGAACATACTCGATTCTTCCTGGTCCAGCTACAACGCCTCATAATGGCACTGGGGTGTATAACAGAAAAATCTCTTGTAAATATTTTCTGGAAAGAAAAAGTATACGGATTGGAAAGACGTATACGGATTGAAAAGAGTTCATTAGTGACACCAAAAAGATTTTGCGAACATCGTGTATCAAGAACACAATTTTATATTTGGAACTCTAAGTTGTATAACCTCCAATACAACCACTGGACTAACTGGACATTCTTTCTGAGGATAGAGTTCAAGTGGTTTTCTGTCTCTTGAACTTCAGTAAAAGAAGTATTTCCACCTTTATCTTAGGAATCTCCCCTAATCGATCACCATTGTAAACCGAATATCGCTTCCCCAGTTTACTCCTTGTGGTAAATGTTACCGATGGTTACTCTGGGATTTTAGAGGAACGTTTCACCTACGCATTCAACCCCTCATCTATAGTTCATAAGAACTCAGAATATCTCAACCCATGTAAGAAATACCTCCACCACCTTGCCAAACCTACACCCGTGCTTAAACTAGCGCTTCTATAATCAACATGAACCACCATCAACAACTATACCAACTCAGTCTATCATTGATCGACCGCGATGAAAGATACTATGTATAACTGAACATAAGTTCAGATTTTGCATATATTATTCAGTATACAGTCACAATTCCAACAACAACAACACACAGGAATGGGTCATCTTATAAAACAATATACTGTACCTCGAGTCAGCTAAAACAACTATTTTACAGAAAAAGTTGCTGTCAAGAAAACGCGAAGGTGGAAAATATAGATTTCGAATGTGTTAATGCAATACCCAACTTGTTTGAAATGAATAATACTCCTTATGGACGTCAATTATAAACAAAGAACTACGGAGATCCTTACTGGTGATGATCCCACAGTACATGGATGACATTTTGAAAAATATGGAACAAATTACTATGCAGGGCTAGACGCTCGTCAATTTTAAAGAAGCCAAGCTGGGGCCGGATATGTATCCACACTTTGCACACATCAACTTGTACTAGGAATTGAGCAATGTTCAGGTTATCTCAGAAAGTGCTTCCTCTGTTCATGGTGTTTGGCCTCAAGTCACACTGAAGAACGTGTCCCTAGCTCTAAGCTTGGGAAGTTCTTGTAATTTTGTTAACCTTATGGAGCAATTATAAGGTGGTGTGGCGTCCCACATTTAGTGGGTGATTCATGTCAAATATGAGGCTCCTGGCTCATTATTCTTTACATCTTTTGTTTGCTTCAAATTCTCTTCAGTTCCTTCATTCATTAATTTCTTTAAGAGCGAAATTCAAATCCTGATATGATAAAATAAAATCTGAATCACTTCACCTTGCCGGAAAGAATCCACATTTGTAAAGTTTGATACAACAGGAACGGGTGCATTGATTAATTAAATGACAATATAATTTTGTCTCCCGTTTGCGTATTTCACGACAAAATCATTAAAATAACAATGAAATTAAAAGCGGAAGTTACAAACAGATATTTTTGTTGAATGTTTTGCTATACATACTACGTACACGATATCTAAATTGACTTGAAGATCACGAGGTATTTCTAGGTCTTTATGCCCGGTGTCACAGCGGATTTGGACCCCCCGCGGATATGGACCCCCGGTCCATATCCGCTAGCGGATTTGGACCCCCCCGGTCCATATCCGCTAGCGGATACGTACCCCCTCCGCGCGGATTCGGACCCCCCAATATTTAGATAAAATTATAAGCCGCTCGTTTCAAACATCTCGCTTTTCATGGGCCTGGCTATTGTTTTTGCCACCATAAAACAAGGCGCCGTCTTTCAAAACAAAAACTTTTCGGCTTTCTTTCTAAGATTTTTTTATCTTTTCCAGCACTACTAGGATAGCTACCATCACAAAGATAATTAAAAATTTCATAGTAACAATTCTTTTCAGTCATCGCAAAGTGTGCCACTTATAAGACCAACCGCAAAATATTTAGTATTTACTGTCCTTCTATCACCAAGATACAACGCACGTGCTGGTTCATATGGTTGTAAATTTATTATCGAAATTAAGATACCTAATAGCATCAATTAACTGTCTTGGAGTTTCCTTGCCTTCTTCTTATTCTCTTGTAGTTTTCCATGGCAAAAGCGTCAGTCGTTTTTTGCCAGGAAAATCCTCCTGCTTCAAATTTCTCATCCAGGCCTCTATATAACCTTCCGATTTTGCATTTTTGGATTCAATATTTAACCATTTTTGGTCATTTTTAGTTTCAAACGAATCTGGATTTCCTTTCATCTTGTACCTATCTAGCGATCCTAACAAAACTCCAGACCACAACGGCATCTCACCAACGTATGATCTTATGAATTTAAAAAACTCAGGGCACCAGCTTCTATTCAACGCTGCATCTACGTTTTTAGTGTTGTCCATAACGATCTGTCCGATAATTGGATTTAACAGATTTTCAAAGTGACTGTCAAAAGAATTCTCTGATATAGTTAACGCTGTTTCCCAGGCGTCATCCGTTGAAGTTGTATCTACATGATTCTCGACGTTTTCCACGATGTCGTCTATTGTCTTCGAACCCATCTTTTGTACTCTTCCGACAATCCTATCGTACGATATTTGGACCTGATCATCAAGGAACCTATTCATTAGGCAAACACATATATCTACTAAAATCATATCGAATTCATCCAAAGTTGTAGAATTCACAAGAAGGGACATGCAATACATGTTGAAACGATACCAAACTTTTTCGCGGCGATCAACATTGCTTTCTCTATTCCGCCTTTGACGCCCTATGGCACTCAAATTTTTGAACGATATGCATGAAATGACTACACCCGACATGTGGTATCCTAAGGACGAAGTCGCCTTCTGCACCATTTTTATGTAGCAACCGATATGCTCTATTTAGGAACATCACCAACGATTCGTTATTAAATTCTCTAAGAATTGCTAAGATTCGCTGTCATCTGCTTGAGGTGGGTGGTATACTACACAAACAATAATACATGAAATTCCTCTGGGAAGCCGGTAAGGTCTCAGTTTAATCCACAAACACTCATGGTTAGGACAATCTAGGTTTGGAAGGGTCACGAAGGGTATTGAAGATTTGACAAATACGCAAACTCCTCCGCCCCGTTTCTCAACACAGTCATTTCGAACTAAAGCATAACCCTAAATGTGTACACAGCTGTCAGGAACATTTGAATTTAGCCAAGTCTCAGTTATTCCAGCCAGATCTACCTCGTTTGTTTTTAAAACGACATCCAATTCATCAATTTTATTAGATATAGCCCTCACATTTGATAGGAAGAGTTTTGGTAGTTGGGTGTCTCTAATTGGGGCAGGTTTACTTAAATGTTTCCTAATTGTAGCTATTTTTATCAAATTTTGTAAGTGCCTTCTCTCTTCTTAACTTTTAAAATTGTTTTGCAGTTGGTAATTCGAATACTCGTCGACGTCGGCTGTTGATTTAGCTTCTTTCAAACTGTTTATTTGAATAATAATGCTATCCATTTGATTAAGTATATTATCGACCCCTGACTTCATTTTACTAATTTCTTGGGAATTCTTTTCAATCCTTTTTTCATGATTCGATTCAGCGATTGCTATATCGAGTTTGGTTCCTTCTAGATCGGCGGATAGCTCGTTACAACGGCAAGAGGACTCCGAAGCACTTGAACGCGTGGCGCTATTTAGTTCAACGACACTTGGATTACCCAAAGGCGATATCAACCTTTGCTCAATCACATGGTTGAAAGTGAGAGGAAAGACCGGAAATGTTTTTTGATATCCTCGAAAAGTCTACGTGTACCGAAGCCTGTTCAGCTCGCTAAAAAAGTTTATATTTCGAAAGAACTTTTTCGAAATATGTAATCAATGGAGGCAGACTGAAAATGATGTTGAATTAGAAGAAATGTGTGACATTCATGACGGCAAAGTTTGGAAGGACTTTCAGACCTTTGAAGAACAACCTTTTCTAAAAGATCGGAACAACCTCGCATTAATCATGAATGTTGACTGGTTTAACCCATTCAAGCATGCACCAGGATCTGTAGGAGCTATTTACTGTGTTTTCGCAAATTTGCCGCGACAAGAAAGATACAAGAGAGAAAATGTAGTGTTACTCGGTCTCATTGAAGGTGAACCCAAACACGATTTAAATTCCATTCTCAAGCCAGCCGTTGACGAACTTTTGACGCTTTGGAAAGGACATATGTTTCACCAAGGCTGGAGATGCTTTTTTGTACGTGTCGCTCTTCTATGTATTGCCTGCGATGTTCCGGCAGCAAGAAAAGTTGCGGGGTTTATGGCACATAACGCTACCCGTGGTTGCTCGAGGTGCCTAAAAGAGTTCCCTGTAAAACACTTCGGTGCAAAACCAAATTATTCGGGCTTTGCAAGAAATTCCTGGCCAAAACGGGACTCAATATCTCATCGCAAAAATGCGAAAAAAACTTTGAAATGTACGTCATCCAGTCAACGAAAGAAACTTGAAAGCTCTCTTGGTAGTCGATACACTGAACTATTAAGACTACCGTACTATGATGGTGTACGATTTGTCGTGATAGATCCTATGCATAACTTGCTATTAGGCACAGCAAAATGTTTATTCCATAAATGGGTAGATTTAGGACTGTTAAAGCAGGATGATCTGAAAAAGATCCAAGTCCACATTGATGAAATCGTTGTCCCTCCAGATTTAGGACGAATTCCAAACAAAATAGAATCTGGTTCCTCTGGGGATGACTGCTGACCAGTGGAAGAATTGGACATTGGTGTATTCACCTTACATCTTGTCCACTTTTCTGCCTAAAGCCCATTATGAGTGTTGGATGCTTTTTGTTTCTGCTTGTCGGCTGATGTGCGCAAGAACGATAAATCGAAGTGAATTAAAACAAGCGGATCAGAATTTACTTGCATTTTGTAACAAGGCCGAAAGCCTCTATTCCGAGGAGTTTGTGACCCCAAACATGCATCTACATGGACACCTCGCGCAATGTATTGAGGATTACGGTCCAGTTTATGCTTTTTGGTGCTTTTCTTTCGAAAGGTACAACGGAATTCTTGGTGGATACCAGCATAACAACAAGGCGGTTCCAGTCCAAATGATGAAAAAGTTTTTAGAAGAAGACTATCTTTCGTCAGCATCAACCACCCAAGAATATCCGATGTTCTTGAAGCACTTTGCAAACTTGGTTAGCAGTGAAAATGAAAAGCTTTCAGGGACATTAAAACAGGTTTTTAGCGCAGGTTTCCAAACGAGATGCCACATAAGCCAGGTTCATCCACGCGACGTCTCGTGGGAAGAAGATAACGCAACTCAGGAACCTATTCCCCCATTTAAAACCAAAGTCTTAGACGAAGAGGATTGCGAGGACCTAAAGAATATGTACAAGTCTATTTTACCCGTAAACGAAGAAACTGACGAGATTTATGTGTCTTCCAGTTATCTGCAAGTGGAAAGAATGAAAATATATGGTGAAATTTACGACTCATCATGCTGTAAATCACCAAGGGCTAACCACGTCACGGCGTCTTGGTTTCATGATAACAATATAGCTCTTTGTAATGACCCACATTTCCGGCCAGCTATAGTAAGGTTCTTCCTAAAGCACACTCTTGAATTTAATCGCGCCAATGGTGAGAAAAAACAAGAAACGTATCTTCTGGCATGTGTTTCATGGTTTAAGGACCACAAAAACTATTTCAAGTCGCCATTGGAAGTATGGTGTAGAGATATGTTTGAAGATTCGGGTCCAGCATCATTTTTACCTGTTGGACGAATTTTTGGAAGATTCTGTCCTGTTCAAGGTAAAGTTCCACTCCTCGGAAACCAACTCGAGAATGTTTTAATTGTTAATCCTTTACAACAGAAGTGGGCTGCAGAATAGTAAGGAACAGAACTCATAGAATAATAATACTAGAATAGTGGCAAAAAATAGCATTACCTGGCATTGCTTGGTGGAAACATTGTATTAAAGAACTCGCAAACCTGATTATCGATGATTATAATAATTTTTCAATAACACCTTGAAAACAATTAACATCAAATGTAGTGAAACAACTGCTTAATATAGACAAAAAAACTCTAGGATGTTTTGATCTAAAAGGGTCGACTTAAATCGAAACGTAGATATATATTTTCGGTTTTTTTGTTATATTTGATGCGAATTTTTTATCGCTTTCATACTGCTATGTCTGTTTTCATTTGTACACATGAAAGATGAAATGTTCCATGAAAATAGTATTCAAGCAAAATGTACACGAATCTGCATATTGCAGGAATAAAAACATTTCTTGTTTTAAAGCTCTGTTTACACTACGATTTAAAATGGGTACCCATTTTATTAGTGTCCGGCCTTTGTTTTGGTAGTCTGGACACTAATAATATTAATTCGACACGGATACCCATTTTAGTCCTGCCGTGCCAATAAATTGAGTGTAGTGTGAATCGGGCTTAAATGACACCAAACTTGATGATATTTCATGATTGTAGCTACTATAGAGTATAATTTATGCATGAAATTATCCATTATATCATTTATATGTATGCTGACAAAAAAACAGTATTCTGCCAATAAAATTCTTGTTGACGCATGATATCTGTATGAATGTTTGAAACAAATTATACACGACCTAAGCACAAGTTTACACTACTCTTAATTTATTTATATTTATATGCCCGGTCTTTGTTTTGGTAGTCTGAACAACAATAAAATTGGGCCGTTTTAGCCGTGCCGTGTCAATAAATTGCGTGTAGTGTAAACGGTCCTTTAGATAAAATGTGCCCGCCTTTGGTAAAGCGCCAACAGGCGTAAGTATGAATTATAAATCAATTTGTACAAGATTTGTACATAATCAAAGGCTATAAACATGGTGTTTTGATGTATCAACACTCTGTTGCATCTTTATCTGTCAAAATTTATGACGTGTATGAGGTGTTATATGTTTATATCAACCAAAGGTAAACGCAAAAAAGGTTTAAGGAGAGTTTTACATGACTTCACATGGCTAATTTGATGTCATGGCCATGCAAATCGGGTATAGTGTATAAACAGAGTGTGTTTGTTTCGCCTAGTCGGGATTACACGTTCCATATAAACAGGCCCTAAAATTGAAAGGACTGAATCCAATTAGCCAAACTTTACACCTAAGCGGAAATTGGCCATGATTTTGCAATTATATTGTGATAATTGTGCCATATGCATGCAATTAAATTGTGATATGCATGGTTGTGAAGATAGAACTTAATCGTTCATGCAGGCAGTGACATTTATCCAATGGAAAGGAAAAACAAATCAAATAATGCTCATCATATGCGCTCTCTCGGCAATAGGAGGGAAAATACTCGTCGTAGACGAGTAATAAAAAGAAAATTGCGTAAATTGGCGAAGGATGAAGGAAGCAAACAAACAAACAACATTTCGAATGATACCATTGGCACTGGTTTAGCGAACGAGGTTAGGCATACAAGCGGTGAAAATCCTACACATTTAGAAAGTATTAAAAAGCTAGAAGAGGAAAACAGTCGTCTGAACAAGCATGCAGTGTACTTCCACTACCGATGGAAAAAAAGCCAAGAGGAAACTAAGACGAAATGCCAACCAAAATTAATAGAACTTGACAGAAAGCATCTACATGTAGATGGAAAAGTCGGGGAAGGAACATTTGGAAACTGTTTTTTGGCAAAGTATGGATCTCTCAAAGTGGCAGTCAAAGAAATAAAGAGCGAAAGTTTAAACGAGAAAATCACCAGAGAAGCTGAGATACTACATAGCCTACGTCATCCTAATCTCCCTTTGCTTCTCGGCGTCTGTTTCCAGAAAAGTCCTTTTCTCATCATTACAACCTACCACAGTGTCGAAACTGAAGACGCCTTACTATCTACTACAATGTGCACTGCCTTGTCTGAAAACATTGTAAGTTCCGACCTTCGTCCACACTGGTTGGCCATATTGCACGACCTCTCTATGGCCATTTGTTATATTCACGAGAAGAATATAATTCACAACGATATTAAGACGAATAACGTGGTCATAGAGAAGCACGGCAAATGCTTTACTGCAGTTCTCATTGACTTTGGCAAAGCAACTGCAGCTAACAATGGCAAGAGCTACCCAGAATTTGGCGAGAAGGAGCGAGAAACGTATGAGAGGAAGTACCCATACTTGGCACCAGAACTTAAATCTGGTGGAGGGAAACAAACAGTACGCACTGATGTTTATTCATTTGGATATTTAATGAAAGTCGTCAGCCACAGCCTCGAAAATAGGGAACTTTCTGCACTTTATCACTCGTGTAAGAACATTTCAGAACTAAATAGGCCAAATATGCATGAGATTGAGAATTCATTGGAAAAGCTTAAGTTAAGTAGGTAATTTTTTGTAGATTGTATATGCCCGACTGTCCGCTAAGTAGGTCACAATTGTAGCACTATATTAAATAAATAATTATGAATCTCTAATCTACCGGATGCGGAAATTCGGGCTATCACCATGCAACTTATAGTAAATAAGTCAGCCTAAAACAGGTTATTGTTAATTATTCTGGTCCTCTATACACACGTGTACACGAATTCAGGTAAATTATGATATACATACATTAAATAACTCCTAGCAAAAACGAATTTTTTTATCAAAGATGCCTTGATGTCGCTTTGTTTGTCATCATTCAAAGAGCATTAAACTTGTAAGTGAAATTGACAAGAGCCAGCCCTATTTCCCGCTGAGGAGTCCACATGCATAAAGTTGCTTTCCAGTCACGCGTTTTTCGTAGGCACACGCACGAAAAATTTTATAAATGCTTCTAAATGTTTATTATTCAACATCTAGGTCTACACAATTGCATACTAAATATTATATATATATATATTAATATATAATATATATATATATATATATATAATATAATATATATATATATATTATATATATATATATATATAATATTATATAATATATATATATATTATATATTATATATATATATATATAATATATATATATACCCATTTGCAAAAACGTTGGCCGCAGATAGATAGATAGATAGATACTCGAAGTCTAATTAGAATTGCATATGATTGCATTTGCATGGGATTTCAATCATATTACACAACATATGCAATTCTAATTAAATTTCGAGTATCTATCTATCTATCTATCTGCAGCCAACGTTTTTGCAAATGGGTGTATATATATATATATATATATATATATATATATATATATATTATATATATAATTATATATATTATATATATTATATATATATATATAATATATATATATATTTATATATATATAGAAAGAGAGAGAGATTTGCTGAAGCGAATAATTAATTTATTGCTTCCGTGCATTGTGATTAGTTATTCGAAGCTAACGTAGCCCACTTATAGAGCAACTTGCTTAATAGTAGCCCACTTCTAGAGCAACTTGCTTATCAAGATTTAAGTACAGGGAAATTTTGTTACGTTTTGGAGAACGTGCTCTCCTGATTTATTCCTAGCAGGATTAAAAACTTCAAGGCGATTCGCACTTCGTTGGCGATTCATTGCTACAGTTAAGTAATATTCCCCTCACGTGCGTTGAGCATGTTTCAAGTGCAAGGTCAGCGTACCTATATAAACTGAAACGTTCCGAAAAGTTCAAGGTCATTTATATCTGGCTGCCGTCGAAGCAATTCGAAAGTTTTCCCCACACCCTCCCTCTCTTTCTCTAGGTGGTGTGCTACGATAATTTCTATGTAGTTATGCTGGTGTGGGCATTTTTTATCACCCCATCTTTTCTGTGCTGTATTAAAATACGAACGTTGTAACAATTAACTATAATTTGTTACTTTTGACTTAATTAAATCGGCATGTGCTTTAGCACATTGCCATTATTTTATCCAAAAATGTGATCTGTTTTATTTTAGTTGCATGCCTCTAATTTGCCCAGAAAACATATCAGTTCAGAACTGCTGCTTTCAAGCCAGTTTTTTCTAAATACCTTCAGTTTACCTTGGGGTATTGTTTACAGCAGTAAAAAGTAGCTGCAAAAAAAGTCTTCACTTCGATTTAGCAATATACTAAAGCCTAATACGTTGAACAATTAACCTGCGAACACACTGCACACGAAAACGGCTCATCCCCAAATATATTACACACCTTGGAACAACCGTGTAAATACCCATCGCGGCATCGCCAAATTATTAGCCGTTTAATCTAAGTGCATTTGGAACAACCGGCTCTGGATTATTAAGCCGTTGTATTCTAGACGTATTCGGTTTAACGAATACCACAGAATTTCATCAGTATTCCAAACCGTATAGTAGTTGGTAATACTACGGAATATTATGGATATTCTGACCGTATTCTGACTCGCTATACGGTGTTGGAATATGTATTTTATTCCGACCCATATAGAGAGTGGAATACTTGGGAATACGCAGCTTTTCGCCCAGTGTCATACGTGTCAAAATATATGAAATCCCAGAGGCACAGAAATGTAACAAATACATAAATACTTGCGCAGGTTCAGTTTTTTCGATATTTTTCTCTAAGTACTCTTTTTTACTGTAAAATATACAATAAACACTCAACCTAGATATTAATGGTATAAATATTTCAAAACATTTTTAATCCTATTTGACATCAACAGATCAAATTCCAATCTACCCTTTTTCGTTATTACGGAGGTCATAAGTTCATCAAAAAGGGTACCCTTTTTCATCAAACGATGTAATGACGTATTAGACCGAAAAGGGTACCTTTTACCGTCTTACTTCTTAACAACAAGATCGACGAAAAAGGGTACCCTTTTTCATCATGTTCGAAAACGACGCGTTTGAGCGATAAACATCGCCTTTTTTCGGAAAAAGGTGGGGGTATTGTACGTATTTCAGAAATGCTTTATGCCATCGAAAAGGGTATATTATTTAGTGCAGTCGATGAGAAGTACATACGTCAAAAGATGGATTTTCTCTAAATTTTGCTTTCCAGATTCGGAATTTTTCCAGTTTTAGAATTGCCGGAGCCGTCCACTGATTTTACATCAAGTTTGTGATAATTTTCCATGTATGAAGAAGCTAGTATGGGGGGTTTTCTCGTTTTATAGTCTAATGCAAACGCGAAAATGGAACAATGTTGCACTAGTCATGTATAATAATTTTTCAATTTTTTTTGAAAGAATATAAAATAGACTGTAGTTTAAGATTTGTGGGACTTTAATTTTCCTGATGCATTTCGCAAAATTGGTAGAAATAGTTAATGCGTGCACAAACCTCATACTATTTACTAGTAGGATTTTATGTCAGCCAGATTTTCCAGCCTCGTACCCAGGCGCTTTATTGGAAAACATAAAGGCTGCATTCAGCGTAATATAGAGATCTGTGGCTGAGATGTGCGAGCGCGCAGGGGTGCTTGGGGAGGACGCGACAAATGAAGCGCCTGGCAGAATATGCAACAAATATGGCGCCGGCGGACGATTTATTCATATATTTCATAGATGCAAATGAGCAAATTGCCGTACACCCTATCACCGGGCGGTACATTTGGGAAAGATTTTGTGCAAAAATTATCACTGCGTTGTATTATTCATCATTTTCGAATATTAAGGCGCAAACAGTTATTTACGAGCGCTGAAAGAAGAGTATCTACTGGAATATGCAATGATTTTAATACATCAGATTTAGGTTGCACATTTCTTCCATCTGTTTGACTTCTTTATTTAGTTTATTAATTTGGTTTTCTTGGGAATCTGTTATTTTAACACCTCCAGAAACACTAAGAATTTTGACTTTGACCTGGTACGTTTTTATCAATGCTGAGTTTAATTTGAATCTAAGTTTGTTAAGCTCATTAGCCAGTTCAATGTTTCCATCATCTAATGCAGTAATAGCAGCAGTTGATTCTGTTCATCTAAGCCATTTTCCATTACATTAAGTTCATTCTGCATTACAGAAATATTATCATTCTGCATTACAGAAATATTATGGTTTACTACCATGTGGTTTCATTAACAAATTAGTGTAAATAACTGTATTAAATGTTAAGAAAAATTAACTATTGAAACCTATGTAGAGAGTAATTCATTAATATTCCTTTATAACACCAACACTCTTTGGTATACTGTACTGTACATGAAATTCAACTGGTGTACCACAAAGCAAACAATAGACTTAATTAATCCCTACAGCAATATACTTATATACATC